>NC_053035.3:463766645-464069675 GCF_002575655.3 Aegilops tauschii subsp. strangulata
TCCTTCAAGTAAGTTGTCATTGATGCAAGCAATAAAAATTGCTATCTAAATATGTGTGATTGATTAGTGTGGAGGAAATAAGCTCTATGCGATCTTGTGATGTGGAAGAAATAAAAGCGACGGACTACATAATAAAGGTCCATATCACAAGTGGCAATATAAAGTGACGTTCTTTCGCATTAAGATTTTGTGCATCCAACCCTGAAAGCGCATGGCAACCTCTGCTTCCCTCTGCGAAGGGCCTATCTTTTACTTCTATCTTCTACCTTATGCAAGAGTCATGGTGATCTTCACCTTTCCTCTTTTTACATTTTATCCTTTGGCAAGCACAGTGTGTTGGAAAGATCCTGATATATATATATATATATATATATATATATATATATATATATATATATATATATATCCAATTGGATGTAAGTTAGCATGAACTATTATTGTTGACATTACCCTTGAGGTAAAATGTTGGGAGGCGAAACTATAAGCCCCTATATTTCTTTGTGTCTGATTAAAACTCCGTAACCACAAGTATTGCGTGAGTGTTAGCAATTGTGCAAGACTAAATGATAGTTGAGTATGTGGACTTGCTGAAAAGCTCTGACATAGACTCTTTCTGATGTTATGATAAATTGCAATTGCTTCAATGAATGAGATTATAGTTTGTTGGTTCTCAATAAAGTTTCTAATTCATACTTGACATTCTGAATAGATTATTACTTGCGCATAAGAAATCATATGACAATATCCATATATGTTGCTGTTATAAGAATGATCATGATGCCCTCATGTCTGTATTTTATTTTATCAACACCTCTATCTCTAAACATGTGGACATATTTATCGTTATCGGCTTCCGCTTGAGGACAAGCGAGGTCTAAAATTTGGGGAGTTGATACGTCCATTTTGCATCATGCTTTTATATCGATATTTATTGCATTATGGGCTGTTATTACACATTATGTCACAATACTTATGCATATTCTCTCTTATTTTACAAGGTTTACATAAAGAGTGAGAATGCCGGCAGCTGGAATTCTGGGCTGGAAAAGGAGCAAATATTAGAGACCTATTCTGCACAACTCCAAAAGTCCTGAAACTCCACGGAAGTTATTTTTGGAAATAATAAAAAAATACCGAGCAAAGAAAATACCAGAGGGGGCCCACACCCTGGCCATGAGGGTGGGGGGCGCGCCCTACCCCCCTGGGCGCGCCCCCTGCCTCGTGGGCCCCCTGTTGGCCCTCCGGTGCCCATCTTCTGCTATATGAAGTCTTTCGTCCGAAGAAAAATCATAAGCAAGCTTTCGGGACGAGACTCCGCCGCCACGAGGCGGAACCTTGGCGGAACCAATCTAGGGCTCCGGCGGAGCTGTTCTGCCGGGGACACTTCCCTCCGAGAGGGGGATATCATCGCCATCGTCATCACCAACGCTCCTATCATCGGGAGGGGGCCAATATCCATCAACATCTTCACCAGCACCATCTCCTCTCAAACCCTAGTTCATCTCTTGTATCCAATTCTTGTCTCTAAGTCTGGGATTGGTACCTGTAGGTTGCTAGTAGTGTTGATTACTCCTTGTAGTTGATGCTAGTTGGTTTATTTGGTGGAAGATCATATGTTCAGATCCTTTATGCATATTAATACCCCTCTGATTATGAACATGAATATGCTTTGTGAGTAGTTACGTTTGTTCCTGAGGACATGGGAGAAGTCTTGCTATTAGTAGTCATGTGAATTTGGTATTCGTTCGATATTTTGATGAGATGTATGTTGTCTCTCCTCTAGTGGTGTTATGTGAACGTCGACTACATGACACTTCACCATTATTTGGGCCTAGAGGAAGGCATTGGGAAGTAATAAGTAGATGATGGGTTGCTAGAGTGACAGAAGCTTAAACCCTAGTTTATGTGTTGCTTCGTAAGGGGCTGATTTGGATCCATATGTTTCATGCTATGGTTAGGTTTACCTTAATACTTCTTTTGTAGTTGAGGATGCTTGCAATAGGGGTTAATCATAAGTGGGATGTTTGTCCAAGTAAGGACAGCACCCAAGCACCGGTCCACCCACATATCAAATTATCAAAGTATCGAACGCGAATCATATGAACGTGATGAAAACTAGCTTGACGATAATTCCCATGTGTCCTCGGGAGCGCTTTTCTCTATATAAGAGTTTGTCCAGGCTTGCCTTTGCTACAAATAGGATTGGGCCACCTTGCTGCACTTTATTTACTTTTGTTACTTGTTGCTCGTTACAAATTATCTTATCACAAAACTATCTGTTACCTACAATTTCAGTGCTTGCAGAGAATACCTTGCTGAAAACCGCTTATCATTTCCTTCTGCTCCTCGTTGGGTTCGACACTCTTACTTATCGAAAGGACTACGATAGATCCCCTATACTTGTGGGTCATCACACAGTTACACACCTCGGTCATATCGTCGTAGTGCTTAGGCGAAGCCCTGCGCCGGTAACTTCATTATCATCGTTGCCACGCCGTCATGCTAACGGTACTCTCCCTCGTCCTCAACTAGATCAAGAGAGTGAGGGACGTCATCGAGCTGAACGTGTGCTGAACGCGAAGGTGCCGTACGTTCGGTACTTGGATCGGTTGGATCGCGAAGACGTTCGACTACATCAACCGCGTTACTAAATGCTTCCGCTTTCGGTCTACGAGGGTACGTGGACACACTCTCCCTGCTCGTTGCTATGCATCTCCTAGATAGATCTTGCGTGATCGTAGGTAAATTTTTTGAAATACCGCGTTCCCCAACAGAGAGAACCAAGTAGACACGCATAAAGGATAGAATTCACCTTTGTATAGGTCATGTGCGTATCTCTTGGCAATGAAGCCATAATGGTGATGACCTTAGGCTGCCTTGTATCACCTAACCAATACTGTGACCAACAAAGAAGTAGACCAAGATATCTCGGAAGTACCGATGAAAATATTTCTGCTCGAAGGAGCTGGAGTAAACAAAGAATATGTCAACCGGGATTGGCTCGGGAGTTCCGAAACAGAAGTCATTTACTCTAATATGAAACATAAACAAAGACAGGGGTAATCTTTCAAAAAAGAACTTTGCTTTCTAAAAAGTAAAAAAACTACCCACGACAATGTTCGAATTCCAAATAAAATAATTTGAAATAATTAAATAAAGGGTGTATTTTACCTTGAAACAGAAACAACGATTCCAAACTGTTGAAACTGGGTTTGTTCTTGAGAAAGGGTAATTAAGTGGCCCGGCAGTCTCAAAAGATAAAATTCTCAGACCTAATGATGCTTAGAAAATACCCTAGAATAGGATGTCTAGAGAGTGTATTTTAAGGACCCTAGTGTAGGACATGTTGTTGGAGTTCAAACCAAAGTACTTTGTGTCCCTCTTCATAGTATGGTTATCATGCACTTAATGTGAATCTTGGATTCACAAAAATCCAAGAAAATCCATACTACAAGCTTTAGGAAGACAACAACTTCAAAAGTTGTAGGTAGAGATCACCATTGAGTAACACTTATAGCCAAACCCGATAAACAATTAGTTCACATGTTGTACTTGAAATAAACTCATTGAAACATTAGTCCTCTAATTGATTTTGTTATAAATCATCACCACTAGAGATATTTTAAGGGATGCACTCTCAACATATCGTGTCATGCCACTGATCTTTTTTTAATATCGATTAACAGAAAGAGCAACATTTCAAGTCCACTACAAGCACTTGCAGATATTGGCATGTAGAAACAAGCGTGGTGTAGATGATGCAATTCAACATGCCTATCGACTAAAGAGGCATGCACTATAACCACTAGTGGAAAAAGTGCTAGCCAAAACTTTTGTTAGTGACGCGCCAACTCCTAGTAATGCCAGTACTATTTTTTCCAAGTAGTGGTGGCGTCGGACAATTTGGTACGACAATGATACGAGCATACCGCTGTCGTAGAATGTTTCTCGTACGACATAGACATTTTCTGAGTTTTTTTCCCGTGTGCTTTTGTTTTCTATGGCGTGGCCCATTAGGCCTACCACAGCAGTATCCATTAGGCCCACACCAGCAAAAAAACTACCCTATCCATTAAAAATTAGTGTAAGTCCGATTCACTAACCTTATCGTTTTCACCCCTTCTTCGCCCCCCCTTCTCGACCATCACCGCCGCTGCCCGACGACACCGCTCTTCGTCGCCGGAACTGCGAGCCGCCGCCAACTCCCGCAAGGAGCTGAGATATCCCCTCTTCCCCTCGCGAATTTTATTCCCTTCCCCAAGCGTCTCCCTTTGATAGATTTGAGCCAGAAATTTTTTTGTAGATGGATAGGGTAGTTGATTGGTTCATATATGAATGGATAGTGCTAGTTTTTTATATTAGTACTATGATATTTAGTAGAAATTGATTTATTTGTACAAATTGATATATTTAGTAGAAATGGATAGTGCACAATTGAACTTAGTGTTCAACATATTATGTGTAAAATGGGAGTTTTGCTTGGTAGTTTCTTTAGAAATGTGCACTGAAGAAATCAGGACAAGTCCTTATGTTGCAAATTTTTGTAGCATTGGAAGTTAAAAGTGACCAATAATATTGTTATTGTTTGTAGCATTGGAAGTTAAAAGTGACCAATAACATGTGAGAATGCTTCAACAGCCACAAAAAGTAGTTGAACTTGGACAGAATACACCATGCATCTTGCTCTTTCCTTTCTTTGTTTATTATCTATATGTTGGTTGTCTTATGAATCATCATAAGCATATATACCTAAATTTTACTTGACAGATTAGAAAAAATAGGCAGTTGCAATTTGCTGTTGTAGGTCACCAATTTTTTTATTAGCACTAAGGCCCACATGCTATCTAGTTTGCTATATATAGGTCAACCCTCGACATTGAGATGCTATCTAGTTTGCAAGGACATTGTGATGCTATCTATATTTTCGTGTATAACCTATACTTGTTATTATTTTGATGTTGCAGCCATGAGTAGCTGGAACAACCACTACCAGTTGTCCTCGTCCAACTTCGCGGCCTATGAAGAAGTTGACAAAGGCAAAACAAGCACCAACCAGGTAAGATTACAAAAACATCCATGAGCATTGCAAACACATGCATATATACATATATCATCTAACCATTCATTATTGATGATTTCAAATATTTGACTTGCCAGGCATATGTACGAGACCCATCTCCAGAACCGGTCCAGCAGCAGCTACCGGTACGCGACGTGGACATCCTCAGCCGTGAGCTTGTCGCGTCAAAGGAGAGTACAGTGAAGGCCCTTAAGGAGTTGAATAACTCCCTGAAGAAAGAGAGGGATGAGATCATCGACGAGAACTCTGATTTCTGCAATTACAAATTGAAGCTCATCGACCAGAAGGACAAACTGGTCACCGAGATCGATTCTCTGAAGAAGGAGATACGGCTCCTGAAGGCCGAGAGGTGAAACTCAAGACCCTAAAAGTCCATTACAGAAAGGAGGGACAGAGCAACAGGAACAAGTTGCGTGAGACGAAGATCTTTCTTCACCGAGACATGTAATGTGTTCATATATGTAGGTAGCTAGCTAACGGGTCACTTTTGCTTGTAGCTAGCTAGCAGATCACTTTTGCTTGTAGCTAGCTAGCAGATCACTTTTGCTTGTAGCTAGCTAGCTAGTTGATCACTACTGTTTGTGGATTTGAAGTTACCACTAGAAGTTTAAATGGCTGCACATATACTAATAGTTGGGTATATATATTTTTATTACCAAAAAATACAAATTGCTGGCGTTGATGCACAACATACGCCATAGCTAACAAAATAAATTGTTGGCGTTAGCCAAGTGGCATGCCATCAGTACTAAAATATTGTTGACGTGTCTGCCAACGCCACCATTTAATGTTTTCACTGGCGCCATATTGGTGGCGTTGGGCATATACGCCACCAAGGCTGTTTTTGGCACGTCATAGTTAGGCTTTTTTCCACTAGTGAACCCAACAACTATGAGGTGGGCATCACATTGCATGCGTATGAGAAGAAGAATAACCCGCCGATGAGGAATGATGACAAAATTGGCTAAATGAACCACAAAATCCGAGAAGTATCTCGAGAGTACGGGAGTGGATTTAACACATCCAAATGTTTTATTGTTATCAATGGAAACCCCAAATTGTATTATGTTCATATACAACCCAAGATCCATCAAATAGTTTATCAAGTTTTCATAGTTGTAGGATCAAGCTAATGCCGTGTCACCCATTTGCTCTAGTGCCAGCTCGGTATACTCACATAGCAAGCTTTCCCACCTAGCTTTGTCATCATTGCCAAAGATGCTCCCACACCTCAGAAATTGTTATGCAGATTGTAGGCATCACCAAAGTAACTCAATCTATATTTTTAATCGGTCTAGTTTGCTAAGTTTTGTGCATTAAAGCATGGCTCTAGCCTCCAACCTCGTGTTTTACAAATTGTAAAGCTTCAACGCTCATGTACATAGTATCTGAGACAAGAGGAGCCTCTTACGGTAATTGGCCGACGAGCGTGGGTCCGAAGGGCGTGGTAATGGACTTTTTTGTCCGATTCTTGCCGATAATTTATTAAGCATGAGTTTGTATATGTTTCCCCCCATAATTAAATAAATAAATTTGAATATGTTTGCTCTGAGATCAATAGGTACTACATTGGCTAGAAAACGAGGCTCAAGCACACAAAAATTGCAACTGGCCATCCGAAACTTTGGTCAACCCAAATGTATGAACATGTAATAACATTACTACGTTTACAAAAATAAAATACAAGTGCAATATTCTTGATGCTAAAACAAATTTGGAGAACATATTTGACTGCATCATCACATAAAACATACATGTCTAACATAAAAAAGGGATCTGAAGACATCTATGGAGGCACATGCATATGAAGATATCTCAATGCTATCAAAATTTGGCAGTTACAAACTAACGTTGCACACAATGCTGAACATATTTTTCAAGTACTTCCAATTTGATATATAGCATGTATAACATATACCAACAAACTTTGGGTCAAGTATTGCGCGACAAATTGTTTACATCCTTCTAGATATTAATACAATATTCAATATTGTATACTATATTAATTAATCTGTCTGCAAACATGTTGCCTAGCATAATAGTTATTATTTTGATGTTCTCAATGGTAGCATATTTTCATTGCAGATGATTAACTTAGAAATGTTTGACCATCACAAGGAAACAAATTGGAAATGTTTGACTCGCGCAAATGCTAAATGGGGCTATATTTTCAAGCCGAGATAATATCACATTAATCTTTTTTTTTACACGACGGTAATCATCTTTGGTTGTGTATGTAGTGTTGCTTCAGTCTAGAAAAATTCCGATTGCCTGAAAGTGGAGTGTGTGAGACACTTTCTTTTTTACGAGAGCTCCCATGGTTTCGGAAAAAGGAAAAACAGTTCCAGCCCGCTGGCCCATGGGCCCATTTGCACGGTTGGTGGCGATAAGTATGCCAGTTAGAACAAGCTTCACATTGCATCAGATCCTATATCCCTAAATAGTGGCTACCCATTACTTATTTTCCTCGTCATGCAACTATGTTATGTCATCAAGTCATGCATGTGGTCACAAGTTACAATTCGTGCACTAATCGATCCATGATTTGTTTCACTAATTATTGTGTGATGCTTGGAACAAATATATGTATGTCATGTTACATATTTTTGTTATATAGGCGCCCCGTTGATATCAATCCAATAGTTTTCTCTTTGTATACAACATTTTATCACATGCTTCATATGCTTTACTTTTTTTAAAGACAAACTGACTGCAATCTTAAATTTGTTTTTGTAATAGTTTTAATTATTTAGCACCTATTTATGCATCTGTTTTATTAGGGTTCCCGGTGCAACGAGCATGGCTTCATCTAGTTGTTTCTTTAATTGTAACCCATGCAACCAATCGGCGTCAAAAACAAAAGAAAAGGAAAAGGAGTGAGAACGATAGCTTACACGCATGAAGCTACAATCATTGCCCCCATCATGCAGAATACAAAACTCCAACGTAGGTAGTAATTATACCACATATTTTACGGTTGCACACCCCGAACGACAGAAAAGGGTGAGCACATGCATTGCAACAGCAAACAGGGCAGGTTTAGCTTATTTTTCTTTTGATGGAATAGGGCAGGTATAGCTAAAAACGTCCACTGGGACAAGTGGGCAACATGCTGATACTACTAGAAGACTGTTTGTATCTTTGGTCTTAAAAGAGAAGCCCCTTTGACACTTTGACAGCAAGGGATCGGGTGAGAGACTCATACGTTGACTAGAGAGTTAGGCACATGGATGTCCACACGGGTGTGAGCACCCCGGCCGGGCCCGGCAGTACATATATGCTCGTTGCTCACGGTCTGAACGCACAGTTCTAGTACAGATCTACAGGAGGACCTAGCTACTCTTGACCCTTAACCCATGGAGAGACCATCATCCCCTTCAAAGGTTCTCCTCGTCTTCCTCCTGCAGTTCCTCCTGCTCTCTGAACCTCTGGAAGCAAGGATACTAGGTGAGTAGTATACCACATGAATGCATACGCAATTTGTCCATTTTGTACACATGCATGCACGATTTATGGGTATAGTTTATGTTCGCAAGCATACACGATTCATGGATATATTTTCTTGGTTTGTTGATTTTCCGTTTGGTACAGGACAGTTTCTCTTATTCTTACCTTTTCCCCACTTCAGGTGATGCATACGACTACAAGAACCTGCTCGCGTTGGGTGTCGATGGAGATGCCGCAGCGCTGCCCGCATCACAGCTGAACCTCGCCGACGTTGCAGGGAACAGGCGTCCGTATACGCCGCCTTCTCCGGTGCGACCTCCGTCGCCGCACCATCTCCACGGAGATGGCGCGCATGAGCAGCAAAGGTCTCTGCCGGCGCCGTCCTCGACTGAACCTGCACCACCGCGTGATTACAGTCGCCAGCAGGCTGAAGCTGCAGGACACCCATCGATGATGCGCACGTTTCTCCAAGCGATCATGGGATATGTGACGAAAATGTAAACCACGCCCGCATATGGCCTTTTTTTTCCCGTCAATCTCGTTGAAATTGAATCGTTTCGTGTTAATTTTTCGCATTTTAAAATAGAGCATACAAGCTTTCAGCTCAAAACCACCCTACCTTAATCATCGTTTGCTTGTCCATGATTTGCCTAAGCCAAGAGATTTTTATTTTGTTGACAATTCTCTGCCGCCACTTTTTGTAAATTTCAGTGAACTGTAATTTTTTATATTTTTTTGCGGGTGAACTCTAACCCACAAAAGGAATAAACTGTTAATTATTGGAAAATTATAGTCAATTGAGGATTATCAAAAGTTGAACTTACGCTGCTTAACGAGAAAGGCTATGGCTGGAGTTGCTGACTAACAAACACATCCATTGCATAACACTATGTAAGCGCATTTTCAACGGCATACTCAAAAATGACCACAAGACCTAAAAACTGTTTTTTTTACCTTTTGGCCCCCAAAACGGCCCAAACAGCACACCTAAAACTTTATGGGGATATAAAAATAACCACCTAAATTTTGCTACTGTCTAAAAAAACTAAATTCTGCTACCAAGGAACAATATTTGGGACCTCCCTACCAGGCTACCAAAAAAACAAAAACGGTGACGTCAAGCATAATCACTGTCCCGTGAAACTTCCCCGCCGTTGTACCGCCCCACCCCACCTCCGCGCCAGCTGATTTCGGGCGCGGCCACCCCGAGCCCTGCCACACCACCCCACCGCCCAATCTCGTCGCAGCGCCCCCCCCCCCCCCCCCCCCCCAAGCTAGCCCCATCGTCGGTCATCGAGCTCAAATAGGAGCCATGGGATGCGCACGAGGCCGACAACGATCGGTGCACCGCCGCGGCCCGGGCCAAGCTCTCGGCGTGCAGTTGAGGTCCTATTGTTGGAACACTTCCGCTTCGATACACCCCCCTAAACACATCGAGGGCTGAGATTGCCCCGTACCCTTTCATAATAGAGGGCATGATGGTCTTTCTAAACGTACACCGTGAATCCTCGTATACGAATTACACAGGCACGAATGGGCCGGCCCATTAAGCCATTCCCCTCCCCTCCTACCACTAAAAGCGAGGTAAAAATACAAGAAAAGGTAGAGATCCTGATCCTGAGGAATCGATCTCGAAACCTCAGCGCAATAGCAGACAATGCTAACCACTTCACCCACAGCTCCTTGTGGAAATTTGTAGCGCCAAATATATAAACGAAACACAATATCGCACATACATATGAATTTGATTTTTTTTAATACCAAAAATACTCTTGTTTTCAAATATTGTTTATAATTTTAGAAAATGTTCTAGAATTTTACGCATATTTTCCCTTTTATTTTTTCACAAGTTTAACAAATAATAAGTGGTTTGCATTTTGTGTACAACATCAATTGTTGGGAGTTTCTTCACAATTTTGGAAAAGTGTTTAAGTTTATAATTTTTTCGTACACAATTTGAAATACCAGAGTTATTGAAAAAATATTAATAAATTGTAAGGATATATGAAAATGTTCATGTTGATTAATAATGAAGAAAATTGCAAATAACATAGGCATTCAAATTAGGAAAAATTACATGCTCATGTATGCACCCGCCTGGCCTAGTCTAACACACTCCTCTCAACAGGCGTTTTTCCGGGACTATGAATAAATGACCCCAACTTCTGGCACCAGCCGCACAGACATATGTGCATCCATGCCAGGTTTAAACGACTTCCAACACCGTTTGCATAATGTGACACGTTCGGCCATTTATTGGCCCTATTTCACTGAGAGAACTCCAGAAAATGCAACACTTGTCAAAAATCCAAACAATTTGGCATGATGCCTTGAATTCGTCACTGAAGCTGGTGGGAAAAAAATGGGGCCATTGGACAAATGTTGAAAAACAATGTGCTTTCAAATGATTGTTGCAAGCAAGTGGGCATGCCCATAGTAGACATCCATGCTTGGTTTGAACGACTTTCAATACCGTATGCAAGTTCTGACACGTCCGAACATTAATTGACCTTTTTTGACCGAGAAAAGTCAAAAATGCAAAATTTGTCGAAAAGCAAAACAACTTGGCATGGTGGCTTGAATTTGTAATTCTATTTTATAAGAAAAATGCATTTTCAGAGAGAAAAAATCACTATTTCTAAAATAGTTCTCGTTTTCAAATTTTTCCTTTTTCCATAAATGTTTGAGATTCCCAAAAACATGTTCGCATTTCATGAAATGTTTGACTATTCAAAATTTTGTTCAGAAACTTGAAATGTTTGCGTTTAATTTTATTTATTATTTTTTCAAAAAGAAAATCACGTTTGGAATCTAAAAAAAGTTTAATCTGTTTTCGGCTTACGGTGCATATACACTGGGCTGCCTTTTTAGACACAAAATCTCTGTAATTACAGTGGCCGGCGACCCATTTTACTAGCAAGAGGTCCTTTTTTTTTGAGAAAAAACATATACTTGCAAGAGGTCCTTTTTTGATTCCACGCACAAACTTGTGTTTTTGGGAATTTCTGTGAACTACTTCTTAAGTTTTGCTGCTCTATTTTCTTTCTTTAAGTGTCGCGCTGCAAACCTAACACAAAAACTTGTGAACCGCAGTGGTTAGCACACTGCCGTTTAAGCCGCCAGGTTTTGTGTTTGAATCCCAGCCCTAGCGCACAATGTTTTCTCTGTTTTTTCACCTTGCTAACGTGGTTCCACTGCAAATGGGCCGGCTCTGACACATACGGAGGTATGTATACCTTATGGTCATTTGACCATACTACCCTTATACGGTTTGTGAGGGGGGGTGTACCGAAGTAAGGCTCTCGCCGGAATTGGCCATCCCTCGCCGTCGGGCCTCCCTCCTATCGCCGTTGAATTCCAGTGGGTGGAAGTGACCCCGACACACCCAACGTGTTGGGCAAATGCCGCAAAGGAAAAATAATATTTATTATTGAATATGATGTAGTAGTGGTGTGGTGAATATAATAGTTAAAATGGATAGTTTTTTAGTTAAAATGGATAATTTAACATTGAGTTATAAGTTTCCATGAATACGAGCCAAAATTGATATATTGTTTCATTTACGAGTATCTAGTTATGGGTATGCGGTAAAGCAGGAAAAAAATTGGCTGTAAACCGGTTGCGTCATGTAAGGTTGCGGGGCCAGCCATGTGGCACCCTCCGCGACGTACTACCTCCGTCCTGGTTTATTGGTCCCTTTTCGTATTTTGTGCTAAATTTGACATTAGATTTAACTAACAAAATATTAATAAATGTAACGAAAATAATATCACTGAAAACTATGTTCAAATACGAATCGAATGATATAATTTTTGATGACATGCATTATTATTTTCTTAGTTAAATCTATGATCAAAGTTTGGCACCAAATATTAATAAGACCAATAAACCAGGACGGAGGTAGTATGGGGCAAGAGAAGAGCTCAACATGGGAGCCCAACGCATCGTTGTCGCCTTGCGCCATCTCCGTGTCAGACGGGTTGTGCACCTGCACCCAGGATAGGCTAGTTAGAGTTTGTCTCGAAACCAAATAGGTAGTTCGGGATCTCCGAGACGATCGATCACTGAAAGCGGAGAGTTCGGACCCGAATACCTTGCGGAGGAGTGGTCTGGCGTGGGGTGAAGAGGAAGAGGCGCATGCGGACGATGCCAGTGGTCTAAAACATATCAGTTCCATAGCACATCATTTGTTTTGTTTTTTGTTTTTTGAGATGACATTATGAACAAAAATAGGACACAACCACAAGAAGAAGCGAAATGGCCTTTCACCCTGAGTATGAACCATATGATGCAGAGGTGGCCCTTGTTAAAGAGATTGTTAGAGATATTGAGGACAACAATCATGCAAACTCTTCATATAAGGTCAAAATATGTTTACATACTCTTACTAGCAAAGTTAGTGTAAATTGTAGCTGATAATCTATGTCTTCAACTACATTCTAAGAGGCAGATTATCGCTTTAAAATGAAAAAAATAGACAAAGGGTATAGAAATGGTTCATCAAAAGTTGGAACACGTCATGTATATTATTTTAGATGTACTAACGAGCTCAAGCACATCGAAGAGGAAGCGGATTGAAGGGGTGAATTGATACTTTTCTCTTGAACACTTATGGGCCATACGTCAGCATCTTATGGGCCAACATGTAAGCAATCATGTCGGCATCTTATGAGCCATATGTCAACATCGTTGAATGGTCAAAACTGATAAACCTAATTGTCAGTAACGTCCACCATCACCGAAAAACCTATTGCTGGACCCACATGTAAGCAGCCACATCAACAGTCTCTAGGCCCGTATGTTTGAATCATTGACCGGTTAAACCTGACTGATCGATTGTTGTTGATGGTTTTCCGTTATTGAAAACAATATTAGGTGAAAAATCGGCCAACCAAACAGTAATAACCATGGCTATCACTGAAATGGACTTGAGTGACAAAAAAAGAACTGTCACCTAGAGACGATCTTTAGGTGATGGAAAAAAATGGTACCATCAACATTTTTCTCTGTGGCGATCTTTCAATGATGGACCACGTGACGATGAAAAAACGCGAGGAGCCCATTTTTGTCGATGGAATTGGTTTTACGTGACTCAAGTGGCTCATCACAAGAAACCGCTGATTTTGTAGTGAGAGTTGTCTAATTAGCAGATCTTGAGGTTCTAGGTCAATAATGCCCAAACCTCCCTTGTCATTTGCTTGATCAATGTCACAGTTTCGTTTGTCCCAAAGACAATGGCACCTCGGTTTATCCATAGATGGATCACCCCTTTATGAATCTTAAGTGAGCCCGTGTAAAAAGTAGGAAGCGTTGACAAAACTGAACTCACATAAATTACTTGACCTCTACATGTCAAGAAATAGGAGCGATCGTTTAATCTTATTTCAACACAGTCCATTGGGGATGAGAACCCCTAAACTATAGGTCGTGTTGAACCAAGTGACAAGCCCAAGTAGGTAAAAGGCAACTGGATAACCTTGCATCCCAACAAACTAGAGAGATCCTGCATTTGTTGCTCAAAACAATTAACAGGTACCATACATGATTTTATAAAATTTATAGATAAACATGTAGAAAGTGAGAACATTTCGAGGATTCTTTAGGGTAAGAATCTGATTGGATGAGGCCTCCATCACTACTAGAGTTTCATCGGCTTATTTGTATGATTGGGAAGTCATGGTCAGGGATGTGAATATGAGCTCTCAAGCGACCGTGTTGAAAGTGAACATTATACATGGTTTGAAGGAGATAGACTCTGATCACAAAAACTAACTGCGACAACCTGTGCCTCTGACATACACCCTTCTTACAAACATTTTTTCCGGGGACACCGTCCAGCAAAATGGAAGAAGTGCCTGAACAAAAGATAGATTTCATCCAATTAGGTATGATCAAACCCTTTCAACATCATAATCCCGAGATTAGCATCATGCTCTCGCATATCAAATGCTTTAGTAAAAGAGAGAAGTTCATATTTCAATCATGATTTGTCACAATTGTCTGAAAACAACCCTAAACATTAATACTAGCTAAGAGCATCTCTAGCCAAACCCTCAAAAGTTCTTAACTACTCAATATTCCCCGTTGAGGAGTTAAGCCACACCTATCCAAAACCTCAACCGGTTTTGCTCGTCCAAAAAATTAGGCGGCTTGTCGCCAAACCCTCAAATTTGAGCGGCCAAAGCAACTTCTCCAAAGAAATCCTTCTCATGTGATGCCTCCATAACGCTCATAACCATAACCATTAAAATAATAGTAACGCAGAAACCCTTCGGGGAAAGACTTTACTTACGGTAGTAGTCTCCTCAGAGCACTTTATTTTGAGAGAAGTATGGGTTGTGTTAAGTTGAGTAGAGTACGAACATCATAGTACACCCCCTCTGTTACCCTAACTTTAATAACAGGTCAATCCGAGTGCCACAAAACCAAATCTACTCGGGACAACCACAATTTCTCAAATGGGTTTGTAGTTATGTCTCTTCCGGGTATCTCCAAAGAGGGAAACTGAGATGTGTAGACTTCCTCTGGCCAGGAAGTTGCCATCTAGTCAAGAGAGCCTGAGTTGGTAAATGTGCATAGAAAATTTGGTAGATCCCCGAGGGGAAACAAGTGGTGTCACGGGGTGGCAAGGACCCAGATCCTCTCTTCCCGGGGATGCCTGCGGGAGGTCAGAGATATGGTTAGAGGGCCATGCTATAAGTGAGGTTTGTTGGACTAACAATCCATGGTGTGGGTAAAGTGTACGACCTCTGCAGAGTGTGTGTTGAAACTATTGAATAGCCGAGTCTCCGACAATGCGACACCGTTCGCTTTAAGTCGCACTAGTTTAACCAGGCACCTAATTTCATTTACTTTAAGTTTTAATGCTTCAGTAGAGTAGTATTCACCTTAGTAAGTTGGATGATCGGGAGTCATGCCAGAAGAAGGTCCATTGGATGCCAAATTCATGCGGTAGTTAAGTTAGCTTTATTTACGCAAGTCTTTACTTTGTTGCTTTACCTGTGCACCTTGTTCTTGCTTGCTTGCCTTTGGTTTGTTTGTGAGCTTGCAAATACATTCAAAGTACTCACCTATCTTATCATCCCAGATGCAGGAGAAGCCCAGTAGAAGGACGTCAAGAGTGAGAGCTAGATTGTGTCCCGACAGTGTCCCTTTGGATTGGAGTCCCACTAGTGTCCTACCTTCTGTTGTGACATAACCCCTACCCTACTAGTGTTCCATTAATCACTAGGCCATAATAATCGAGCACTACCACTCTGTGTAGTACCTTACCGAGCAAGAGTATTGTATTATAACTTCATGTACCATTTGAGTGCTCTATGAGAATGTGGTTATCAGAGGATTGGCTCTACCTTGCGGTGTTTGATGTAGCAAAATCCTAGCCACCGCCCCTCGCGTCGCCCCCGCGGGCGACCCGGGGGGGAAACCCTAGCTGCCGCCCCTCGACTCTCCTCCTCCTCTCCCCCTCCTCGCCACCGTCCATAGCGCCGCCGGGCGAAGCCTGGTCGGCTGGGCGGTGGCGGGGCTTCTCCCCATCCTCTCCGTCTTGCCTGGCGCGGGACAGCGGGATCCAGAGGAACGCCGGGTGAACGTGGGGTCCGGCGGCGCGGCGGGCGGGTCTCCCATCGGCGTCGTGCGCGGCGCGGTGGTGGCGACCTGCGTGTCGTGAGGTGGTGGCTGCGTTGGCCTGACCGGTGGTCGCGGGTGCCGCCGGATCCAGATCGGATCCATCTGGATCTTTTCTTCGGACTCCGTCGGCCGCTGCGGGGTGGTGATGATCATCGCTGGACACGTCGGATCGTTGGATTCGGCGTCTGGAGATCTACAAGGAGTTCTTCTCGATCCTCCTTTCTGGTGGGTTGAGCCCCATGGCTCTTTTATCTTCGCAGGTTTCGGATCGTGGCTTGCCGGATCCGGAGTACACGGAGGTTTGGTGGAATAGGATGGGGACCGGAGGAAACTTTGGTCGGCGTGTTCGGCCCGGCATCGGCGACGTCACTTGACGCCGTTACCCTTCCTGGAGGCGAAGCCGAGGTCCCCCCTATCCACCCCCGAACCCCTCCCGGACGAAAGTCCAAAATTCAGTCTGGATTGGGCGGCGGCGGCGTCCTGCGCGTCGTATCCTCCATGGAGGCGCCGTCTTGGGAGGAACTGCTGTTCGGGGGAGAGATGTTGTGGATGGTGGGGTCCGAGTAGCTCCAGCAGCGGCGATGGTGTGGAGGTTGTCAGGTGGTGCGGCGTTGTATCTACCGTGTCATTGACGACGAGTGGTGGCGGCATGGTGCAGCTGCATATCGACGACGGATGCGGCTGGATGAACGAGCGCAGGGTGGTCGAGCTGTCTGGCGCCATGGTGGCGTCGACGACAGGCCTGACAAGGTCTGTGCGTCAGTACCTGCTCTGGAGATGGATCGGTGGAAGAAGGCGGCGGCAGCCTCGGTGAGTGCGCCGGACCGGCGTGTGACCCAGTCCCGGTATGTGGCTAGGATGGGGCATCCGGCATTAGATGTTAGGATTTGGTGCGATGTCTGTTTGGTATTAGGCTCGGACATTCGGCACCACTGCATCAAGGGGGTAGGAGTAGCGACATATGTTGCCTAGATGGTGGCTTCAGGCTTACTGATGTACTACTTTGTAAGGTCTTTTGTTCTTAATAATTAATAAAGTGGCCGTATGCATCGTCCAGATGCAGAGGCCGGGGGTGCATCCTCCTTTTCTAAAAAAAAAACTTGCTGTGTTTGAAGGAGACCGCCAGGTTTTTGCCGGTGTGCGGCCACACCATCCCCACATGAATCTATGTCTGTCGGTGCGTACCATGCCTGGAAGCTGTGACCCTAAACCGGTCACCGTCGGCAAAAATCAAAGTCATACAAGACCAAAGCCATGCCTAGGTGGAAGGGAGAGAAAACCCTAAGCAATAAAGACAACAATTGAAGATACGCAACACTGATAATCGGTGCCAACCATCTCTTGACAACGAAAGGACTACAAGAAGGGTTCTCCCAAAGCGACATCTCTAGGAAGGGAACAACGTACAAGTGTCGCCATCGCCGTATCCGACCACCAAAAATCGGATCATGGTTTCACCACGAAGATCAAACCCGAGCAATGCCATCATCATGGTAACAACGCAAACAACACCGCCATTCCTAGGTATTACCAACCAGGACCAGAGCAAACTTTTCACTCCGGAGCTCAAGACTGGGTACTCGAGTAGTACCACCCAGGCGAAATCAACTTGTGTTGTCTCCTTGACTTGCCTCGATCCCAATAGTTGCATATGGGCACGGTCCTTATGGTGTGCGATGACCATCTCCGCACAGGTAGACCGATGATACTACCAAGAGCCACTCGCCACCACTGTAAGAAGTCTTTGACGGGGAGAAAGGACAGTGACACCGCCAAATCCAGAGTTCGGAACACTCCGGTGACCCTGCACCATCCTCACAAGTGCCAACCGAGGCTGATCTGCTAAGACGACAACACCACACAGAACCACTATCTTCGCCGTCCTCGCTTATGAATACGGATTATACAGATTTCCATCCCAGGCGACTACCGTTTGGCTGATGACTGCCCAACAAAATGTTGGCCAGATTCATGTCGCCACCCAACCTTGCGCCCGAGTCCAAGAGGAAGATCACCATGACCGCGCTTCCTCGTTGGAGATGCGGGAGTCCGTTGTGATAATTGCGCCTGGGCACTGCCACAACCTGCCACGTCCTGACACCAAAGAGCCATCGCAAGGGCAACGGCCATGGCATGAGGGCACTCCTAGATTGGATCTCCGCTGGGCTGCCCCGGATGGAGGATTCCACATGAGGCGGCCATTCGGACGAGTGCGAGTAGATCTTCACTCCATGGCAGGGAAGAGAAGAGCGGTTCATGTGCTCCTCCCGAGGAATTGACGGCGACGCAGGTGGCTGCTTCCGTTGGTGACCATGGCATTCATGAGTGATGACGGGAAGCACATTGGTGCTGATCTAGCCACGCAACTACCGGATTGAGCCCCACGTGGAGCGCCGCTGCCGCCGTCGCCTCAACTTCCACCTTCACAGCATCAAAGCCACCATATGCACCTCGCCAAACGTCGTCCACATCAGCACGAGAATAGAACCCTACCGCCGCTGTCAGCCATGCGGGCGAACCCGGCGACGGCAAGGGGAGGCGCACAAGGAACCGCCGGTAAAAAGGGATCCGAGTCGCCGCCCGAGTTGCTCACGCGGACGACGCGGGGGAGTTCGTTTTGGAGCCGCCTCTATTTTTTTCCGGAAAAACTAACTGCCACACATGTGGGCGTTTGTACATCGCCCACATGCCTCCATTACCACTCATTTTGCCACGTATGAACTGATGACATCAGCAGAAATTTTTTTGGTTTTCGGCTTAAAAATGTTTTATCTCCTAATTAAAAAAGCGAATTTAAAATCCGTTTTCACTATTAAATCCGTCTCGACGAGATCTTCAAAACTAAACCCCATGTTGATATGTTTCGACGAAATTTTTTTCCCCAAAAGTTGCCATGATGTTTACACTGTAGCTGCCATAGTGCTTAAACTAAAGTTGCCGTGTGGCAATTTTAGTTTGTAGATCATGGCAATTTTAGTTTTTCGATGATGGCAATTCTAGTACTTTGACCATGAAAATATTTTTTTGTATGAACCATGGCAATTTTAAGTGCATGTATCATGGCAATTTTAATTTATGATGCATGGCAAGTCTAGTTTCTTAATTCCCTGTTTTATAATATGTCAAAATTTACTTTTAAATATAGAAGAAAATAGCTGAAACATATCATGGCAACTTCAGTGTAAACATCATGGCGATTCATGTGCAATAGACACGGCAACTTTTAACCAAAAATAATTCATCGAAATATATTGATATGAGATCTAGTTTCGAAGATCTCGTCGCGAGGGATTTAATGGTGAAAACGGATCTTCAATCGGATTTTTCATTTAAGAGATAAAACATTTTAAAAACCAAAAATCCAAAAAGATTTCCACATGCATGCATGCGGTGACATGGTGTCGTCTGTGTGCTATAGGATGTGTGGACGGGTTTGGCTCCCACCACACGTGTGGGCGTTAGCGTTGTCCTTTTTTTAACATATTTGCTATTTCACATCTAGATATGAAATAACTATCTCACATCTAAGTCTAGAGCCATTAGATTATATATGTCTTTAATATTCGTGCAAAAGGCCATGATCTGGCTGCTGCGCTCGCTCGGCGGCGTGTTGTCTCAGGCGGTTGCATGTGTCCAGGTCCTTGCTAGTGCTAGGTCGGGCGTTGTTGGTTTTTCCAAGTCTATGCTACTCAAGGTCGTTGCTACTGCGAGGTTGATTGCCTTTTTTTTTCTTTCACAAGTCTGTGCTACACTCAGTCCTAGTTCTTTTTATTTTTCTACACTCTTATTTGATACCTAGTATTTGTTTTCTTGTTCGTTTTCATTTTCATTTTCGTTTTATTTTTCTTTTTCTTTTTTGTTTTATTTTTTCTATTTTTTTATTTTTTTTAATTATAAAAAAATTATATTCATGATTTTTTTGTTTTTATTTATATTTTCTATTTCCTTTTTTATTTTTCTTTTTCCCTTCATTCTTTATTTCTCTACTCTTATAAAATACTGAGTTGGTGATGATGGTGTGCCTGCCATCTTGCAATATAGACCGTCCGATCTATATCTGACGGACAGAAAGCAAACTATGACAATTTTGCAAAAAGATACCTGCACCTCTCTCCATATTTGCAGATAAGGTCTTCCCTTGTTCATTCTTATCTCCACAACCTCATTGTTGAGCAATTAAAAAAGGAAGTCTTTGGAACAATCTGGCATGGTGGGTGTCGGCATCGTCCATCCCCATGTCTCCGCTCAGTCCGACCACCAATCACCACCCCGCCCCACTCCTCCTCACATCATCTCTCCTCTTTCTCGAGATATCATTAGATTTTACACATGGGATTACTCCCGCATGGGTCAATCACGTTTTATAAAAAAACGCATCTTGATTCCGTGCAATGCACGGGCATCTTGCTAGTATTCGTTTAAATTCATGAACTTGTTTTTACTCTGTCATATATTTGCTTTAAATGTTGTGCAAATCTTGATTGCGGGTTATTTTGTCACACGCGCTCTGTGTCGAATCTGTGTTTGGTGTCTACTTGTCAATCGGTTCACGCGTGTGTCCTTTGTTGGACCGTTTTTTGCCGCGCAGTCAGAGGTCCCGTTTCGGATTGGTTTGCTAATTATCATCTAAATGAGAGTTAACAATGTTTCATCTAACTCATATACATCAGATACACATACTTCCGAGTCATGCTCGTCGTCCTTGCGTCGTGTTTTTTTGGTTTGTCCCTTGTGAAGCAGTAAGAGCCCATATGACATTTTTCTAGTGAACCATTATTATGTTTTGTGTATTGTTTTTTTTTTGTGTGGGCTTAGCTTTTTTGTGTAGGGATACGTGTCTTTTCATTCTCTGTTTTCTATTATTTTTGGTTTGACCGTGTAGCTAGAGTGGAGTGTAACTAGATTTTTCGTTTCCAGATCTGCTAAATCTAATCTAGATAAAATTTAGCTCATCTAAATTTAATGTTCACACAAATTGAATCATATACGTCCGTGTCAGCTTGTTCTTTTTGTCACGCATCCTCTTGTCCCATTTGTTTTGTGTCGTCGTGTTCTCGCGTTTATTTTTCACAGGGTCCTATATATATATGTTGTCATTTGGGGGGCAAGACTATGAAGCTTATCCCTCATCTTCTCACTGACCGACATTTGACCCCGGTTATTTTGCTTGTGTTTTATTTTCATTCAGTTATAGGTCCATCCTTGACAACTGGCATGTAGTTTGTTTCATCCTAGTTACAAGTCGACCATTGACTCGCAACTAGGCTCGTAGTTTCATAGTTGCCCCAAGTGCAAGTCCACCCTTGACTCGCAACTGGAGCATGTGTTTTTGTTTTTCATCTCAGTTGCAGGTCCACCGTTGGCATGCAATTGGGCATGTAGTTTGTCTCATCCTAGTTGCAAGTCGACCCTTGACTCGTAACTAGGCTCATAGTTTCATAGTTGTCTCATTTGCAAGTCCACTCTTGACTCGTAATTAGGCTCGTAGTTGTCAGACTTGTAAGCCCACCCTCGACTCGCAACTGGAGCATGTATTTTGTTTTTTCATCCCAGTTGCAAGTCGATCCTTGACTCGCAACTGGGCCCATAGCTTGTTTCAACCCGGTTGCAAGTTGACCCTTGACTCGCAACTAGCTCGTAGTTTCGTAGTTGTCCCAGGTGCAAGTCCCTCTCGACTCACAACTGGGCTCGTAGTTGTCCAAGTTGCAAGCCCACCCTCTACTCACAACTAGAGCATGTGTTTCGTTTTTTATCCCAGTTGCAAGTCTACCTTTTGATTGCAACTTGCTCATAGCTTGTTTCCTCCCAGTTGCGAGTCAACCTTTAACTCGCAACTGGGCTTATAGTTTCGTAGTTGTCCTAGTTGCAAGTCCACCCTTGACTCACAATTGGTCTCGTACTTGTCCGAGTTGCAAGTCCATCCTCTGAGTTGCAAACCCACCTTTTGACCCGCAACTCGGCATGTGTTTTGTCTTTCATCTCATTTGCAAGTTCACCATTGACTCACATCTGTGGGACTGTAGTTTGTTTCGTCCTAGTTGCAAGTCGACCCTTGACTCGCAACTGGGCTCATAGTTCTCCTAGTTTCAAGCTCACCCTTGACTTGCAACCAGGCATCTGTTTTGTTTTTCATCCCAGTTGCAAGTCCAGCCTTGACTCGCAACTGGGACTGTAGTTTGTTTTATCTTAGTTGCACATTGTCTGGTCACGAGAAGGATAGGCTCGGCCCCCTTTTTTTGTTTGTTTGTTTATGGGGCTTGGCAAAGATTTGTTTTTTCATTCGTTCGTTTCACAAATGAAGAGTTGGCTGATCGACTCCCCTCTCACTATCTATCATTACTCTCTCTTTCATCTATCGTTCTCCTTTCTTCATTATTATTTTTTATTTTTTTTATTTTTTCCTCTATTGTCTCTATATAACTTTTCCTTTTGTGTCAGTTTCATTTTATTTCTGTTTCTTTTTTCATTTTATCTTTTATTTTCCCCCTTTTTCAAATTCATGAATAAGATTAGTGTAAATATTTTTTATATAATTTGGAAAAAAGTTTAAGTATGTAAAAAAAATCTAAATTCAAAAATATTTTTCATCCCAATTTGTTTTTCATTTCAGTTGCAAATCCACCAATGACTCGCAACTGGGGCCTAAACTTTTTTTCTCAGTTGTAAGTGCACCCTCGACTCGCAACTGGGCTCGATCTTTTTTTTTGTCTAAGTCGCAATTTCACCCTCGACTCATAACTGTGGCTCGTCCTTTTTTGTACTAGTTGCATGACCTTTGACGCGCAACTCGGGCCCGGCTTTTTTTTGTCCGGTTGCCACTTCACGCTTGACTCACAACTGAGGTTTGACCTTTTTTTGTCCCTGTTGCAAGTCCACCATCAACTCGCAACTGGGGCCCGGCCTTTTTTTCTTCCAGTTGCAAGTCCATCCTCGACTCGCAACTGGACCCCAACATTGTTTTGTTCCAGTTGCAATCCACCCTCAACTTATAACTGGGACAAGACTTTTTTTGTCCTAGTTGCAAGTCCACGCTCAACTCGCAACTAGGGTATGGCTTTTTTCTTCTAGTTGCAAGTCCACCCTCGACTCGCAATTGGGATCCGACCTTTTTTCCCCAGTTGTAATCCCACTCTCGACTTGTAACTGGACCCCGGCATTTTTTTTGTACTAGTTGCAAGTCCACCCTCGAAACTAGGGTCCGGCCTTATTTTGTCCCCGTTGCAAGTCCACCCTCGACTCGCAACTAGGACCCAACCTTTTTTGTCCTAGTGGCAAGTCCACTCTCCACTCACAACTAGGGTCTGGCCTTTTTTGTCTCAGTTACAAGTCCACCCTCGACTCGCAACTGGGACCCAACCTTTCTTGTCAGAGTTGCAAATCCACCATCGGCTTGCAACTTGGGCCGAGTTTTTTTACTTCCAATTGCAAGTCCATCCTCGACTCGCAACTGAGGTCGGACCTTCTTTGTCCCAGTTGCAAGTCCACCCTCGACTCGTAACTAGGCCCGACCTTTTTTTGTCGTAGTTGCAAGTCCATCATCGACTCGCAACGGCGAGCCAACGTTTTTTTGTAACAGTTGCAAGTCCAACATGACTCGCAACTGGGGCTCGGCCTTTTTTAGTCCCAATTCTGAGTCCACTGTCAACTCGCATCTAGGGGTCCGACCTTTTTCTATCCCAGTTGCAAGCCTATCCTCGACAGCGAGCAAACCGCAGACGAGTTGACCCAAGTAGTTAGGATACTTTTTTTTCTTCATGTTTTTTTTCTTTTATCATTTTGTCTTCACTGGTTTTCCTTTCTTTTTAGTTTTACTATTTTCAAAAGTTGATCTCTTTTGTCATTTTTATTTTCTTTTTTTCTTTTTTGATTATTTTTTTGTTTTTTCATAAATTTAGAAGTTTCACAAAATTTTCCAAATTCATAAATTTGTTAAAGTTTCCAGAATTGTTCGTGTCTATCATTTTTCTTTGGAAATTCTAAAATGCATTCATATTTTTCAAAAAATTGTTCACAAGTTATAAAAAAGTTTGAAACAAAAAATTGTTTGCAATTTTCAAAAACTGTTTGAAAAGTGTACGCATTTTAAAAAAAAACACATTTTTTAAAACGTTTGAAAGTTTGCAAAAAAAAATCTTCTTTCTAAAAAAGTGTTTCTTAATTTTAAAATTGTTCGACTCAATTAAAAATCACTCGAATTTTTTTAATTGTTCAATCTGCGGCGGAATAGTCTTTAGTGTTTCACGGTGGCAAGAAGTAAGTGATGTGCTATAGCTCTAGTGGCTAACTACACGAGTGCCTGAGTCAGAGGTCTTGTGTTCGATTGTGAGTGGTCACATTTCTTTCTTTTTTTTGGAATTTTGTAGTTGCACTATCCACCATCGTGTGCCGCGTGACAGTCAAACACATCTCCCAGCAGCTGCGCAACCTAAAGGAAAAACAAACAAACAAAAGTGGCCACATAAAAAATGCTACTTAGATGTGAGGTATTATTTCACATCTAGATGAGATATAGACAGACCCTTTTTTTAAATAATATTTTTTTATTAATTTGCACAAATATTACGCTGATATTTTTATTTTCAAAAATAATAGCTAATCAGCTAGCAGCAGGCCGACTAAGCCTAATCAGCTAGCTGCGGGCCGACTCGGCCTTATCAGCCAACATCGGGCCGACAGCTGGCCACTCGGCCACATGCAGGCCGACTATTGGCCAGGCGACGTCGCACCGGGCGCTGTCGGCGTAGCTGGGTCACGGGCACCCCAGCCAGCCTGCTGCCGATCGATCGGTCAGCTGCTGGCCGACAGGGAGCGGACCGCAGCACCTGGCCTCTTCATCCTTTCTCCTCCTCCTTTCCTCCTTTCTCCCACCACGCTCACCTCTCTCTGATCTTCCTTCCTCCTCTCTCTTACATGAAATAGCTCCAATTTATACACCAAAATGACCCGTTTTTGCGGATTTGGCACCGTGAATGGGTTCTACATAGTTAGGGGAGCCAAAAGAGACCTCGATCTACTGATGGGGTAGCTCGTGGTGGTCGTGGTGAGCATTTTGTTGGAGCATTTTTTCAGCTCATTGGTGGAGGTTGTGGCGGCTGTGGAGGTGGAGGTGGTGGTGGTGAAGCTGGGGCAGTGTGGTGGAAGTGAAGCTCCGGTAGTTTGGTGGAGTTTGCGGCTCCGGTTCCGGTGATTGAAGGCTGTTGTTCGTCGTTCGCACGCACGCTTCAAGGGTATATTTCAGCAAACATTTTATTTTCCGAAGTTGCTCCGGTAGTATTCGTTAATATGTTTTGATGTGAAATAAATTAGGTGTGCGATTATTGTTATTTGCTCCGGTAGTAAACGTAAATATATTTAGATGTCAACTAATTAGTTGTGTGCAAATTTGTAGTTGCTCCGGTAATATTCCGTACTATATGTGGATGTCAAATATTTAGGTGTGTCAGTAATTGGAGTTGCTCCAGTAAAATCCGTAATATATGTAGATGTCAAATATTTAAATTTATCAATATTTGTAGTTGCTCCAGCAAATATTCGTAATATATTTGTAGGCGTGTGAATTGTATTAGTTGCTCCTTTAATATTCCATAATATATAGCTAGCTAATATATATACATGTCTAATATTTAGTAGTGGGAGTATTTTAAGTTGTTGCTTAATACTTGTCTTTCGTTGTTGAAAAAAAATTAGGTGAGCCGAGATGTCTGATGTAGTGGAGTTCATATTTTACTACGGTCCTGGTACTATCCAAACAACTGAGATGGGAGCTGATCTGAGTGAATTTACTCACATAGAGGTGCCAATGAGCGCACCTCAAACATGGTCTGTCGGTCAGTTGAAAGAATGGATTGCGGCAAGTTTAGGGCTTGATACTGAAACACACACCGTCGGTGTTCATGCATTGTGGACACGGTCAAGTTCAATAATTTACTTTTATTTGAGGCCAATAGAGCAAGACTCCGATTGGGTGCGGTGGTTACAAGGTTGTGAACGCAGGGGATGCAATCCTATTGCCTTAGTGCTTCCCGTCATGAAGGAGGTCACTGCACATGAAGGCGAGGGTGGCTACGATCCTGGCCAGAGCAGTGGAGGGAGGCAGTTATCTATGTCAAATGCTGGAGATGATGGTTACGAACCAGGACAGAGCAGTCAGGTAGAAGGAGGAAATGCTGATGGTTACGAACCAGGGCAGAGTAGTCAGGTAGAAGGAGGAAAAGCTGATGGTGGTTACAGTGGCGAGGTGGACGCTGACGAGGTAGATGGGCATATGCATGACCAGATGGAAGAAGAAGACACTGATGTTGATAGGGGTCATGCCCATCATTCTGACGAGTCGGATGAAGAAGAAAATGCAGAGGAGGTCCCGAATCCTGCATCATGGAATCATGACTTCTCATCTGCAATGACCGTGAACGATGGACATGATTCTGCCTGGCAATATCACCAGAACAATATTGCGACGGGTGTTATGTATCCCAACAAGCAAGCCCTGAAGAATGCAATAATTAATTGGGCAATGTCCACGCAAAGGGTTTTCACAGCTCAGGTGTCCAGTCAGAAATACCTAACAATGGTATGCAAGAACGCAGATTGTCCCGCCAGGGTGCACGGCTATCTCCCTAAGTATGGCACAAGTTGGGTGATCAGTGACTTAGTTAATCACACTTGTCTTATTCCCTGCATCCCTCAAGATCATGCCAACCTTTCATCGACGCTTATTGCGCGGTTGTTTTACAATGAGATAGTGCAGGGCAAAGCTATGGAAGTGAAGGCAATCCAGACAAAATTCTTTGCCAGGTTCAAGTATAGAATTTCTTATGGCAAGGCTTGGAGGGATAAGCATGCGGCGCTTGAGAGGAGATTTGGTTCTTATTTTGGTGCATATGACTCTGTTGTCCAGCTCCTCCATACCCTGTAGCAGCGGAATCTAGGCACCTATATCGATATCTGATACGTCCATTTTGCATCATGCTTTTATATCGATATTTATTGCATTATGGGCTGTTATTACACATTATGTCACCATCTTATGCCTATTCTCTCTTATTTTACAAGGTTTACATAAGGAGGGAGAATGCCGGCAGCTGGAATTCTGGGCTGGAAAGGAGCAAATATTAGAGACCTATTCTGCGCAACTCCAAATGTCCTGAAACTCCACGAAAGTTATTTTTGGAAATAATAAAAAAAATTCAGCGGAAGAAGTACGTCAGAGGGGGCCCCACCTGGCCACGAGGGTGGGGGGCGCGCCCTACCCCCCGGGCACGCCCCCCTGCCTCGTGGGCCCCCTGTTAGCCCTCCAGTGGCCCTCTTCTGCTATATGAAGTCTTTCGTCAGAAGAAAAATCAGAAGCAAGCTTTCGAGACGAGACACCGCCACCACGAGGCGGAACCAATCTAGGGCTCCGGCATAGCTGTTCTGTCGGGGACACTTCCCTCCGGGAGGGGGAAATCATCGCCATCGTCATCACCAATGCTCCTCCCATCGGGAGAGGGCAATCTCCATCAACATCTTCACCAGCACCATCTCCTCTCAAAACCCTAGTTCATCTCTTGTATCCAATTCTTGTCTCTAAGTCCGGGATTGGTACCTGTAGGTTGCTAGTAGTGTTGATTACTCCTTGTAGTTGATGCTAGTTGGTTTATTTGGTGGAAGATCATATGTTCAGATCCTTTATGCATATTAATACCCCTCTGATTATGAACATGAATATGCTTTGTGAGTAGTTACGTTTGTTCCTGAGGACATGGGAGAAGTCTTGCTATTAGTAGTCATGTGAATTTGGTATTCGTTCGATATTTTGATGAGATGTATGTTGTCTATCCTCTAGTGGTGTGAGGTGAACGTCGACTACATAACACTTCACCATTGTTTGGGCCTAGAGGGAGGCATTGGGAAGTAATAAGTAGATGATGGGTTGCTAGAGTGACAGAAGCTTAAACCCTAGTTTATGCGTTGCTTCGTAAGGGGCTGATTTGGGTCCATATGTTTCATGCTATGGTTAGGTTTACTTTAATACTTTTGTTGTAGTTGCGGATGCTTGCAATAGAGGTTAATCATAAGTGGGATGCTTGTTCAAGTAAGAACAGCACCCAAGCACTGGTCCACCCGCATATCAAATTATCAAAGTACCGAACGCGAATCATATGAACGTGATGAAAGCTAGCTTGACAATAATTCCCATGTGTCCTCGGGAGAGCTTTTCTCTATATAAGAGTTTGTCCAGGCTTGTCCTTTGCTACAAAAAGGATTGGGCCACCTTGCTGTACTTTATTTACTTTTGTTACTTGTTGCTCGTTACAAATTATCCTATCACAAAACTACCTGTTACCTATTATTTCAGTGCTTGCAGAGAATACCTTGCTGAAAACCGCTTATCATTTCCTTCTGCTCCTCGTTGGGTTCGACACTCTTACTTATCGAAAGGACTACGATAGATCCCCTATACTTGTGGGTCATCAATATCCAAGACCTGTTCATGCCAGAGTTCCCAACTGTGAGGGTGCTGCATCGTCTCTTCTTCTCTTTTGGTGTATGCATTGAAGCTTCCAGGCATTGCCGACCGGTGATATGTGTTGATGGTATTTTTCTCACTGGCAAGTACAAGGGTCAGATCAAAACAGCCATAGGCCAAGACGGCCAAAATCAAGTTGTCCCACTCGCATTTGCTTTTGTGGAGAATGAGAACATTGAAAGTTGGACATGGTTCTTCAGGCAGTTGAAAATATCAGTTGTGAAGGAGAAGCCCAATGTGTGCATACTTCATGACAGGCATGCAGGTATACTTAGTGCGATAAGGACACTGACAAACCCAGGCCCTGAGGAACAAGCTCCATGGCAGGACTTGCAAAGCCGTTGGTGCATGCGCCATCTGGGGGCTAATTTCTTCTCGCAGTTTAGAAATAAGAACTTGATGAATCTGTTCAAAAAACTCTGCAAGCAGAACCAGTTATGGAAGTACAATTTGATACGTGACAGACTTAATGTGTGCACGCAGAGACACGTTAGGGATAGGAAAGCTACAAGAGATGCAGCGGTGAGGGCACATGTTGAAGCAGTAGCTGCACAGTTGGCAACAAGAACAACGGCCGTGGAGGAGGAGTCTGTTGGGCTATGTGACCTGCCAGGCTTTGACCCACCTGGTACTAGGAGAAGGCTCGTGAGGTCGATTAAAACCTTCCAGCAGTGGATAGAGCATGATGTTGGGGAACGTAGTAATTTTAAAAAAATTCCTACGCACACGCAAGATCGTGGTGATGGATAGCAACGAGAGGGGGAGTGTTGTCCACGTACCCTCGTAGACCGACAGCGGAAATGTTATCACAACGCGGTTGATGTAGTCGTACGTCTTCACGATCCGACTGATCAAGTACCGAACGTACGGCACCTCCGAGTTCAGCACACGTTCAGCTCGATGACGTCCCTCGAACTCCGATCCAGCCGAGTGTTGAGGGAGAGTTTCGTCAGCACGACGGCGTGGTGACGATGAAGATGTTCTACCGACGCAGGGCTTCGCCTAAGCTCCGCAACGATATTATCGAGGTGTAATATGGTGGAGGGGGGCACCGCACACGGCTAAAATATCGTATATCCAATTGTGTGTCTATGGGGTGCCCCCCTGCCCCCGTATATAAAGGAGCAAGGGGGAGGTGGCCGGCCTAGGAGGAGGGCGCGCCAAGGGGGGAGTAGGACTCCTCCTTTCCTTGTTGGAATAGGAGAAGGGAAGGGAGAAGGAGAAAGAAGGAAGGGGGCGCCCCCCCCTCCCTAGTCCAATTCGGACTAGCCCATGGGGAGGGGTGCGGCCTCCCTTTGGGGCCTTTCTCTCCTTTCCCGTATGGCCCATTAAGGCCCAATACGAATTCCCGTAACTTTCCGGTACTCCGAAAAATACCCGAATCATTCGGAACCTTTCCGAAGTCCGAATATAGTCGTCCAATATATCGATCTTTACGTCTCGGCCATTTGGAGACTCCTCGTCATGTCCGCGATCTCATCCGGGACTCCGAACTCCTTCGGTACATCAACATACATAAACTCATAATAAAACTGTCATCGTAACGTTAAGCGTGCGGACCCTACGGGTTTGAGAACTATGTAGACATGACTGAGACACCTCTCCGGTCAATAACCAATAGCGGAACCTGGATGCTCATATTGGCTCCCACATATTCTACGAAGATCTTTATCGGTCAAACCGCATAACAGCATACGTTGTTCCCTTTGTCATCGGTATGTTACTTGCCCGAGATTCGATCGTCGGTATCTCGATACCTAGTTCAATCTCGTTACCGGCAAGTCTCTTTACTCGTTCCGTAATACATCATCCCGCAACTAACTTATTAGTCACAATGCTTGCAAGGCTTATAGTGATGTGCATTACCGAGTGGGCCCAGAGATACCTCTCCGACAATCGGAGTGACAAATCCTAATCTCGAAATACGCCAACCCAACAAGTACCTTTGGAGATACCTGTAGAGCACCTTTATAATCACCCATTTACGTTGTGACGTTTGGTAGCACACAAAGTGTTCCTCCGGTAAACGGGAGTTGCATAATCTCGTAGTCATAGGAACATGTATAAGTCATGAAGAAAGCAATAGCAACATACTAAACGATCGGGTGCTAAGATAACGGAATGGGTCATGTCAATCACGTCATTCTCCTAATGAGGTGATCCCATTAATCAAATGACAACTCATGTCCATGGCTAGGAAACATAACCATCTTTGATTAACGAGCTAGTCAAGTAGAGGCATACTAGTGACACTCTGTTTGTCTATGTATTCACACATGTATTATGTTTCCGTTTAATACAATTCTAGCATGAATAATAAACATTTATCATGATATAAGGAAATATATAATACTTTATTATTGCCTCTAGGGCATATTTCCTTCAGTCTCCCACTTGCACTAGAGTCAATAATCTAGTTCACATCGCCATGTGATTTAACATCAATAATTCACATCACCATGTGATTAACACCCATAGTTCACATCTCTATGTGATCAACACAAAGGGTTTACTAGAGTCAATAATCTAGTTCACATCGCTATGTGATTAACACCCATAGTTCACATCTCTATGTGACCAATACTCAAAGGGTTTACTAGAGTCAATAATCTAGTTCACATCGCTATGTGATTAACACCCAAAAAGTACTAAGGTGTGATCATGTTTTGATTGTGAGATAATTTTAGTCAACGGGTCTGTCACATTCAGATCCGTAAGTATTTTGCAAATTTCTATGTCTACAATGCTCTGCACGGAGCTACTCTAGCTAATTGCTCCCACTTTCAATATGTATCTAGACCGAGACTTAGAGTCATCTAGATTTAGTGTCAAAACTTGCATCGACGTAACCCTTCACGACGAACCTTTTGTCACTTCCATAATCGAGAAACTTATCCTTATTCCACTAAGGATAATTCTTGACCGCTGTCCAGTGATCTACTCCTAGATCACTATTGTACTCCCTTGCCAAAATCAGTGTAGGGTATACAATAGATCTGGTACACAGCATGGCATACTTTATAGAACCTATGGCCAAGGCATAGGGAATGACTTTCATTCTCTTTCTATCTTCTGCCGTGGTCGGGCTTTGAGTCTTACTCAATTTCACACCTTGTAACACAGGCGAGAACTCTTTCTTTGACTGTTCTATTTTGAACTACTTCAAAATCTTGTTAAGGTATGTACTCACTGAAAAAACTTATCAAGCATCTTGATCTATCTCTATAGATCTTGATGCTCAATATGTAAGCAGTTTCACCGAGGTCCTTCTTTGAAAAACTCCTTTCAAATACTCCTTTATGCTTTGTAGAATAATTCTACATTATTTCCGATCAACAATATGTTATTCACATATACTTATCAGAAATGTTGTAGTGCTCCCACTCACTTTCTTGTAAATACAGGCTTCACCGCAAGTCTGTATAAAACTATATCCTTTGATCAACTTACCAAAGCGTATATTCCAACTCCGAGATGCTTGCACCAATCCATAGATGGATCGCTGGAGCTTGCATATTTTGTTAGCACCTATAGGATTGACAAAACCTTCTGGTTGCATCATATACAACTCTTCTTTAATAAATCCATTAAGGAATGTAGTTTTGTCTATCCATTTGCCAAATTTCATAAAATGCGGCAATTGCTAACATGATTCAGACAAATTTAAGCATAGATACGAGTGAGAAACTCTCATCGTAGTCAACACCTTGAACTTGTCGAAAACCTTTTTGCGACGATTCTAGCTTTGTAGACAGTAACACTACTATCACTGTCTGTCTTCCTCTTGAAGATCCATTTAATCTCAATGGCTCGCCGATCATTGGGCAAGTCAATCAAAGTGCATACTTTGTTCTCATATATGGATCCTATCTCAGATTTCATGGCCTCAAGCCGTTTCGCGGAATCTGGGCTCATCATCGCTTCCTCATAGTTCGTAGGTTCGTCATGGTCAAATAACATGACCTCCAGAACAGGATTACCGTACCACTCTGGTGTGGATCTCACTCTGGTTTACCTACGAGGTTTGGTAGTAACTTGATCTGAAGTTACATGATCATCATCATTAACTTCCTCACTAATTGGTGTAGGAGTCACAGGAACAGATTTCTGTGATGAACTACTTTCCAATAAGGGAGCAGGTACAGTTACCTCATCAAGTTCTACTTTCCTCCCACTCACTTCTTTCGAGAGAAACTCCTTCTCTAGAAAGGATCCATTCTTAGCAACGAATGTCTTGCCTTCGGATCTGTGATAGAAGGTGTACCCAACTGTCTCCTTTGGGTATCCTATGAAGACACATTTCTCCGATTTGGGTTTGAGCTTATCAGGATGAAACCTTTTCACATAAGCATCGCAACCCCAAACTTTAAGAAACGACAACTTTGGTTTCTTGCCAAACCACAGTTCATAAGATGTCGTCTCAACGGATTTAGATGGTACCCTATTTAACGTGAATGCAGCTGTCTCTAATGCATAACCCCAAAACGATAGTGGTAGATCGGTAAGAGACATCATATATCGCACCATATCTAATAAAGTACGGTTACGATGTTCGGACACACCATTGCACCGTGGTGTTCCAGGTGGCGTGAGTAGTGAAACTATTTCACATTGTTTTAACTGAAGGCCAAACTCGTAACTCAAATACTCTTCTCCACGATCGGATCATAGAAACTTTATTTTCTTGTTACGATGATTTTCCGCTTCACTCTGAAATTATATGAACTTTTCAAATGTTTCAGACTTCTGTTTCATTAAGTAGATATACCCATATCTGCTCAAATCATCTGTGAAGGTCAGAAAATAATGATACCTGCTACGAGCCTCAATATTCATCGGACCACATACATCTGTATGTATGATTTCCAACAAATCTGTTGCTCTCTCCATAGTTCCGGAGAATGGCATTTTAGTCATCTTGCCCATGAGGCACGGTTCGCAAGCATCAAGTGATTCATAATCAAGTGATTCCAAAATCCCATCAGTATGGAGTTTCTTCATGCGCTTTACACCAATATGACCTAAACGGCAGTGCCACAAATAAGTTGCACTATCATTATTAACTTTGCATCTTTTGGCTTCATTATTATGAATATGTGTATCACTACGATCGAGATCCAACAAACGATTTTATTGGGTGTATGACCATAGAAGGTTTTATTCATGTAAACAGAACAACAATTATTCTCTAATTTAAATGAATAACCGTATTGCAACAAACATGATCAAATCATATTCATGCTCAATGCAAACACCAAATAACACTTATTTAGTTTCAACACTAATCCCGAAAGTATAGGGAATGTGCGATGATGATCATATCAATCTTGGAACTACTTCCAACACACATCGTCACCTCGCCTTTTACTAGTCTCTGTTTATTCTGCAACTCCCGTTTCGAGTTACTACTCTTAGCAACGGAACCAGTATCAAATATCGAGGGGTTGCTATAAACACTAGTAAAGTACACATCAATAACATGTATATCCAATATACCTTTGTTCACTTTGCCATCCTTCTTATCCACCAAATAGTTGGGGTAGTTCCGCTTCCAGTGACCAGTCCCTTTGCAGTAGAAGCACTTAGTCTCAGGCTTAGGACCAGACTTAGGCTTCTTCACTTGAGCAGCAACTTGCTTGCCGTTCTTCTTGAAGTTCCCCTTCTTCCCTTTGCCCTTTTCTTGAAACTAGTGGTCTCGTCATCCATCAACACTTGATGTTTTTCTTGATTTCTACCTTCGTCGATTTCAGCATCACGAAGAGCTCGGGAATTACTTTCGCCATTCCTTGCATACTATAGTTCATCACGAAGTTCTACTAACTTGGTGATGGTGACTAGAGAATTCTGTCAATCACTATTTTATCTGGAAGATTAACTCCCCCTTGATTCAAGCGATTGTAGTACCCAGACAATCTGAGCACATGCTCACTGCTTGAGCTATTCTCCTCCATCTTTTAGCTATAGAACTTGTTGGAGACTTCATATCTCTCAACTCGGGTATTTGCTTGAAATATTAACTTCAACTCCTGGAACATCTCATATGGTCCATGACGTTCAAAACGTCTTTGAAGTCCCGATTCTAAGCCATTAAGCATGGTGCACTAAACTATCAAGTAGTCATCATATTGAGCTAGCCAAACGTTCATAATGTCTGCATCTGCTCCTGCAATAGGTCTGTCACCTAGCGGTGCATCAAGGACATAATTCTTTTGTGCGGCAATGAGGATAATCCTCAGATCACGGATCCAATCCGCATCTTTGCTACTAACATCTTTCAACATAATTTTTCTCTAGGAACATATCAAAAATAAACACACGAAAGCAACAACGCGAGCTATTGATCTACAACATAATTTGCGAAAATACTATCAGGACTAAGTTCATGATAAATTTAAGTTCAATTAATCATATTACTTAAGAACTCCCACTTAGATAGACATCTCTCTAATCATCTAAGTGATTACGTGATCCAAATCAACTAAACCATAACCGACCATCACGTGAAATGGAGTAGTTTTCAATGGTGAACATCACTATGTTGATCATATCTACTATATGATTCACGCTCGACCTTTCGGTCTCCGTGTTCTGAGGCCATATCTGCATATGCTAGGCTCGTCAAGTTTAGCCTGAGTATTCCGCGTGTGCAACTGTTTTGCACCCGTTGTATTTGAACGTAGAGCCTATCACACCCGATCATCATGTGGTGTCTCAGCACGAAGAACTTTCGCAACGGTGCATACTCAGGGAGAACACTTTTATCTTGAAATTTTAGTGAGAGATCATCTTATAATGCTACCGTCAATCAAAGCAAGATAAGATGCATAAAAGATAAACATCACATGCAATCAGTATAAGTGATATGATATGGCCATCATCATCTTGTGCTTGTGATCTCCATCTCCGAAGCACCGTCATGATCACCATCGTCACCGGCGCGACACCTTGATCTCCATCGTAGCATTGTTGTCGTCTCGCCAACTATTGCTTTTACGACTATCACTACCGCTTAGTGATAAAGTAAAACAATTACATGGTGATTGCAGTGCATACAATAAAGCGACAACCATATGGCTCCTGCCAGTTGCCGATAACTCGGTTACAAAACATGATCATCTCATACAATAAAATATAGCATCATGTCTTGACCATATCACATCACAACATGCCCTGCAAAAACAAGTTAGACGTCCTCTACTTTGTTGTTGCAAGTTTTACGTGGCTGCTATGGGCTTAGCAAGAACCGTTCTTACCTACGCATCAAAACCACAACGATAGTTTGTCAAGTTGGTGCTGTTTTAACCTTCGCAAGGACCGGGCGTAGCCACACTCGGTTCAACTAAAGTGAGAGAGACAGACACCCGCCAGTCACCTTTAAGCAACGAGTGCTCGCAACGGTGAAACCAGTCTTGCGTAAGCGTACGCGTAATGTCGGTCCGGGCCGCTTCATCTCACAATACCGCCGAACCAAAGTATGACATGCTGGTAAGCAGTATGACTTATATCGCCCACAACTCACTTGTGTTCTACTCGTGCATAACATCAACGCATAAAACCAGGCTCAGATGCCACTGTTGGGGAACGAAGTAATTTCAAAAAAATTCCTACGCACACGCAAGATCGTGGTGATGCATAGCAACGAGAGGGGGAGTGTTGTCCACGTACCCTCGTAGACCGACAGTGGAAGCGTTATCACAACGCGGTTGATGTAGTCGTACGTCTTCACGATCCGACCGATCAAGTACCGAACGTACGGCACCTCCGAGTTCAGCACACGTTCAGCTCGATGACGTCCCTCGAACTCCGATCCAGCCGAGTGTTGAGGGAGAGTTTCGTCAGCACGACGGCGTGGTGACGATGATGATGTTCTACCGACGCAGGGCTTCGCCTAAGCTCCGCAACAATATTATCGAGGTGTAATATGGTGGAGGGGGGCACCGCACACGGCTAAAATATCGTATATCCAATTGTGTGTCTATGGGGTGTCCCCCTGCCCCCGTATATAAAGGAGCAAGGGGGAGGCGGCCGGCCTAGGAGGAGGGCGCGCCAAGGGGGGAGTCCTACTCCCACCGGGAGTAGGACTCCTCCTTTCCTTGTTGGAATAGGAGAAGGGAAGGGAGAAGGAGAAAGAAGGAACGGGGCGCCCCCCCTCCCTAGTCCAATTTGGACTAGCCCATGGGGAGGGGTGCGGCCTCCCTTTGGGGCCTTTCTCTCCTTTCCCGTATGGCCCATTAAGGCCCAATACGAATTCTCGTAACTCTCCGGTACTCCGAAAAATACCCGAATCACTCGGAACCTTTCCGAAGTCCGAATATAGTCGTCCAATATATCGATCTTTATGTCTCGACCATTTCGAGACTCCTCGTCATGTCCCCGATCTCATCCGGGACTCCGAACTCCTTCGGTACATCAACATACATAAACTCATAATAAAACTGTCATCGTAACGTTAAGCGTGCGGACCCTACGGGTTCGAGAACTATGTAGACATGACTGAGACACCTCTCCGGTCAATAACCAATAGCGGAACCTGGATGCTCATATTGGCTCCCACATATTCTACGAAGATCTTTATCGGTCAAACCGCATAACAACATACGTTGTTCCCTTTGTCATCGGTATGTTACTTGCCCGAGATTCGATCGTCGGTATCTCGATACCTAGTTCAATCTCGTTACCGGCAAGTCTCTTTACTCGTTCCGTAATACATCATCCCGCAACTAACTTATTAGTCACAATGCTTGCAAGGCTTATAGTGATGTGCATTACCGAGTGGGCCCAGAGATACCTCTCCGACAATCGGAGTGACAAATCCTAATCTCGAAATACGCCAACCCAACAAGTACCTTTGGAGACACCTGTAGAGCACCTTTATAATCACCCATTTACGTTGTGACGTTTGGTAGCACACAAAGTGTTCCTCCGGTAAACGGGAGTTGCATAATCTCATAGTCATAGGAACATGTATAAGTCATGAAGAAAGCAATAGCAACATACTAAACGATCGGGTGCTAAGCTAACGGAATGGGTCATGTCAATCACGTCATTCTCCTAATGAGGTGATCCCGTTAATCAAATGACAACTCATGTCCATGGCTAGGAAACATAACCATCTTTGATTAACGAGCTAGTCAAGTAGAGGCATACTAGTGACACTCTGTTTGTCTATGTATTCACACATGTATTATGTTTCCGTTTAATACAATTCTAGCATGAATAATAAACATTTATCATGATATAAGGAAATATATAATACTTTATTATTGCCTCTAGGGCATATTTCCTTCACATGAGCCTCTGGAGAGGTGGTCTTTGCTACATGACACACATGGGGCAAGGTACGGTGTCATGACAACGAACCTCACGGAAACATACAACTTTGTCCTCAGAGGAAACTGGGCATTGCCACTTACAGCCATTGTTGAGGGTATTTTCTACGGCATCGTGAAGTGTTTTAGAGATGGACGTCAAAAAGAAGAGCAGCATATCTTGAACAACCCAAATACACGTTACTGTGAAAGAGTTACGAAGTACATGAACAATAAGATGCAAAAAAGCTAGGTCACACAGTGTAGTCACCATCGGTAATCAAGAAACAAGGTTTGAGGTTCGCTTAGCCAACAACAAATTCGGATGTGCAAATGAGTTGAGGACACATGAGGTGAAAATAATGAAGCCTGGCCAACGTGTGAGTGCACATGCAACAAACCGAAATTGCTTCACCTACCTTGCTCACATGTACTTGCTGCTTGCGGGCAGCTTGGAATGGACGCAATATCGTTTGTGTCTCCATTTTTCCTGAAAGAATATGTCCTGAATACCTGGACAGGTGAGCTGATGGGTTTTTGATCAATGGGTAACTTCAACAACGTCAACCCCGCTGAAAGGCGTTACATTTCAAACCCAGAGCATATGCATACAAGTAGAGGCAGACGGCAGTGTCAGCGCATCCGGAATGATATGGATGAATCTGAAGCAGGAGGTCCGACTAGGCAATGCATTCTATGCAATGAATTTGGCCATAGGGACACTAATTGTCCCACTTTCGTCACTGCCAGTTGTACTGGGCATTGACGAGGCAACTGAAGGAAATATGCCCTAGAGGCAATAATAAAGTTATTATTTATTTCCTTATTTCATGATAAATGTTTATTATTCATGCTAGAATTGTATTAACCGGAAACTTAGTACATGTGTGAATACATAGACAAAACAAAGTGTCCCTAGTATGCCTCTACTTGACTAGCTCGTTTATCAAAGATGGTTATGTTTCCTAACCATAGACATGTGTTGTCATTTGATGAACGGGATCACATCATTAGGAGAATGATGTGATGGACAAGACCCATTTGTTAGCTTAGCATTATGATCGTTACAGTTTCATTGCTATTGCTTTCTTCATGACTTATACATGTTCCTCATACTATGAGATTATGCAACTCCCGAATACTGGAGGAACACCTAGTGTGCTATCAAATGTCACAACATAACTGGGTGATTATAAAGATGCTCTACAGGTATCTCCGATGGTGTTTGTTGGGTTGGCATAGATCGAGATTAGGATTTGTCACTCCGTGTATCGGAGAGGTATCTCTGGGCCCTCTCGGTAATGCACATCACTATAAGCCTTGCAAGCAATGTAACTAATGAGTTAGTTGCGGGATGATGCACTATGGAACGAGTAAAGAGACTTGCCGGTAACGAGATTGAACTAGGTATTGAGATACCGACGATCGAATCTCGGGCAAGTAACATACCGATAACAAAGGGAACAACGTATGTTGTTATGCGGTTTGACCGATAAAGATCTTCGTAGAATATGTAGGAGCCAATATAAGCATCCAGGTTCCGCTATTGGTTATTGACCGGAGATGTGTCTCGGTCATGTCTACATAGTTCTCGAACCCGTAGGGTCCGCACACTTAACGTTCGATGACGATTTGTATTATGAGTTATGTGATTTGATGACCGAAGTTTGTTCGGAGTCCCAGATGAGATCACGGACATGACGAGGAGTCTCGAAATGGTCGAGAGGTAAATATCGATATATTGGAAGGCTATATTCGGACATCGGAAAGGTTCCGAGTTATTCGGGTATTTTTCGGAGTACGAGAGAGTTATGGGAATTCGCCGGGGGAATATTGGGCCTTAATGGGCCATACTGGAAAGGAGAGAAGGGCCTCAAGGGGTGGCCACGCCCCCCCCATGGGTTGGTCCAAATTGGACTAGGAGGGGGCGGTGCCCCCCTCCTTCCTTCTCCCCTCTTCATTCTTCCCTTCCTTCTCCTAGTTGGAATAGGAAAGGGGGGGCGAATCCTACTTGAACCGGGAGTCCAAGTAGGACTCCCTTCTTTGGCGCGCCCCCTCTAGGGCCGGCCTCCTCTTCCTCCCTCCTTTATATACGTGGGCAGGGGACACCCCAAAGGCACTCAAGATTTGTCTTAGCCGTGTGCGGTGCCCCCCTCCACAGTTACACACCTCGGTCATATCGTCGTAGTGCTTAGACGAAGCCCTGCGCCGGTACCTTCATCATCACCGTCACCACGCCGTCGTGCTGACAGAACTCTCCCTCGGCCTCAATTGGATCAAGAGTTCAAGGGACGTCACCGAGCTGAACGTGTGCAGATCGCGGAGGTGCCGTGTGTTCGGTACTTGGATCGGCTGGATCACGAAGACGTTCGACTACATCAACCACATTACTAAACGCTTCCGCTTTCGGTCTACGAGGGTACGTGGACACACTCACTACAAAAAAATACACTTCCGTGATGATACGTGTTTGTCACAGTAGGTCGCGTTTTTTGTCATGCATGTACATCCATGACGATTTTATGACAAAATCAAGATAGTCATACCTGTGCTGTCGTAGAAGTGTTCCATGACATTACCAAAATTATCATCACGGAAGTGTCCACTTCCATGACGATAAATCGCGCGTCACGGAAGTGCTTTCGTCAAGGGTGACCGACACGTGGCATCCACCGTAACGGAACGCCGTTAAGCTATCGGGTCGGGTTTTGGATCCGATAACCCGTTAACAGCCCCGACCAGTGGGAAATTTCCATGTGTAAAATTCTTATTGGCCGAACGAAACACGTGTCAGCTCGTCAGTGGGTCAGATAGGCGCCTATGATATGTCGACACATGCCACGGCCCACCACTGGCCCATTTAGCTTACAAAGCTGGCCCGTTTGACTTGGTCAAAAGTTAACTGGCTGGCCCATGAAAAGCCTGTTAACGGTCTCTTCGCAAATAGCCCATTTTACGGCCCGTTAACTCACGACCCGTTAGCCCCTAAAGGAAATCGGCCCAACAACGTCCTGTGGGTCGTCGAATGTAACACCAGCCCATTTCACTTTCGGCCCATGTATGGCCCACGACGTCTTTCGGCCCATATGAGGCCTTCGTATCTTTCAGCCCTTTACAGGCCCACGGTGACTCTAGCCCATAATGAACAGTAATTTTCTGCATACCCGTTAACGGCCCGTGATTTACATGGGCCATTTCCAGCCTGTGTTAGCTTTCGGCCTATTGACGGCCCATATGTTCTTGGGCTCCTTTTCGGCCCTCGATTACTTCCGACCCGTTACTGGCCTGTTCCCCTAATGGGCCAAATTCGGCCCATGGCAAGAGTCGGCCCGTTACTGGCCTGTTACCCTAATGGGCCAAATTCAGCCCATGGTAAGAGTCGGCCCGTTTCTGGCCTGTTAACCTGTTGCGCCGTTTCCAGCCCGTCCTATATTCTGGCCCATTAACGACCCGTTATGCCTGTGACAGAATTAAGCCTTTGCTGTCCTACGGCCTGTTACCGTGCTGGGCCGATACCAATTACGCCCGATTACGGCCCATGTAGACCCATTTATCCGACGGCCCGAGGCCCACCGATTACAGGCCCATTTATCGACGGCCCGTAGGAGACCCATGGATCCTACGGCCCATATATGGCCCATGGTAGTTGCGGCCACTAGCAAACCAAGGAAAAAGAAGACTAGGAAATAAATAAGGCCGAAACTAACGCTACGCTATTAAGGCGATTGCACAGATTACATCCACTCGGCATCAAAGATCGCCACCAGTGCAAATATAGGGAACACCCTACACTATACAAAAATGGCTTGCTGTTTTCTTCAGCCGGTGGCTGCACGTTAAGAATAAATTTTGTATCGCACCAAAACAAATTACAACTATATAACAAATGGAAGGTTGGCATAAAATTTAACAATCTAGCAGATAAATGCACCACCAGAAGTTCAGAAGCTCAGTTCATTTGACCTGACTGTTACGTTTTCATGCTGTATTGTCCGATGGAGCACCATAACCCTCGCCTTCATTTCCCCTAGGCTCCTGAACAACATAGCAAATGTTGGATAGTCTGGTTTCAAAACCATGCATATCTTGACGACATTGAGCAATGTTTCTCCTTGTTTCACAAAGGGTCTCTATTAGGGAATGGACTTGTGTCTGGAGCGCAGATACAACATTGCTTTGAGCTTGCATATCTTGATCATGAGGCAGTTTGGACGATATTGCCTTAACAACCAACCCAGTATTACGCATGAACGTGCTTTTGGCACTGTTAGTGGACAGGTACTGACCCACTGCAGCAAGAGCTGACATTGCGGTTATAGTTGCCTCGCCACCTTCAGAAGGTGGCGGTTCCACCATTTTCCATAGCTTGCTGAAAAGTTGAGGTTTTACATTAGTAGTACCAGAACAGAAGATATTAAGGAGGCAGCAAAGCCAAACAAAATAGCTTTGGTCTATATACATAACTTATTCTGGTGAACCCATGTAAAATATTAGTTGTATTTTATTGCAAAGTACATAATAAAACCAGGTTCCAAACATATGACCATGTACCATCACTAATGTATTGTCTATTTCTTCACATTGTATTGAGGGCTAAGGATAAAGAGACGAAGTTTATAATACGGTAAGCATAGTATGACATCATTCATATCACAAAACAACTGAGAACAGACAAACAGGCAATTGTAACGTTGTGTGGGCAAGTCCAGCACGGAACTAGATTACGGGTCAAGATCAAAGGAACATCACTCCTCTCTTTTAAACCTTGTAAGGTGCAATGATACGCTAAGACAATTGTGTATAAAATTGAAAAGAGTAATAGACATTGGCTGCAAACCATGCAGTTCAAGGCACAAGTCAGAGTAAGTAGTAGTTAAAAGGCATGAGGATTAAGGACTTACAACAGCGGCTTTGACTGGTGTAGTCATGCCCTTCTTCTTGCTGGTGTGACTGTCCTTGAAGATTTCCACAGCATTTGGTTCAGGTACTTTTTGGTCCTTGCGGGCTTTCCTCTGCATTTCGAACAAGTCAATATAGATCTGATAATATGGTACAGCGAAAAGAGTGAAACAACAGCTAATTACAAGAGCCTCGCAGTGTGCAATATAGCTACGAGTTCCTGTCGTCTGTTGGAATTTCACTTTCGTACGGTTGGCCTTGTTCTTTGAACAGTTCACCTACAAGAAGATAGATTTGTGTGGCACATGCGTAAATAGGACTTCAACATGTGATCTGATCACATATATATAATGTACCTGATACTTCGGACCAGACCAGCGTTTAACAAGGCCCCTCCAGTCTTCATCCGATATATTTTCCACTGGAGATGTTTGGGAAAGTTCACTGTTAGCCATGCCTTCAAAGTGAGTTTTCCTCAAGTTATACCGATACTGTTGCAAAGCAGACTTGAAAACATGGGTGCAAGCTTGTCTGGTTGCATCATCTTGGCTATCCAACTTAAACCTCATCTGTTGAAAATTATGGGAGTCTCATTATCAGCAACCTAGAAAGTATGGGACAGAGCAAGACGATATTACTAGTTTCCATACATAACCATACTTACAGATAAATGGTCGAGGAAGGTGTTGAACTGGGTTTTGTCTTTGTCATTCATGTACTGAATCCATGTTGGGAGGATACGTACATGACACCTAACGGCAACCGCTGCCTCTGATACTAACTTGGCTGACTCTGTAGCATCACGTGGCATTTTTAAACCTGCCTCAAAATGGATCTCCATTCTTCCTCCTCTAGATTTAGTTAACCTATCGGGCATTATCCCTGATGTTTGTTTCCTCTTGCGCCTAGGTGCTAGTCCAACAACGAACATAGGAAGTGTTAGTGTACATCAAACTGTGAGACTACATATAAAGAAGCATGCAACTGTAACTTGACTCCAGCAACTACCTTCTTGCTGTTGAAGCTCACAAGGTTCATCTGATATTGCCAACTCGTCTTGTGTCAAGAGTGCTTGGGAAGTAGTGTCAGGTTGCAAGGGAGCTTGGGAACGTGCTGCTAGCTCAGTTGACGCACGAGTAAGTCATGTAGCTGGTAGTACTGTGGTAGGTGTTGCAAGAACTAGGGATGTCTCTGCTTGTTTGGTGGCAGCTATTTGTTTCTGTTTGGCTTTTTTTGCAACTCGTGTAGCATGGGATGTCGTGTTTGTAGAATTTTCCGCTGGACTTTGACCTTCTATTGCACCATCAGTACCAGCAGAATCTGCAGGATTCATCCGCTTCTCATTCCCTGCCATTCTGTGTTTCTTCCTCTTTCTCTGTGCCATGTTAAGTCAAGCCGACAAGAAAAACGAATAACAATTTAGTTCTTCAGAACAAATTGATGCATGATGCAGACGAACTGAACTGTGATGTTAGACAACCACATGATAGGAGGATGTAATATGTATGAAAAACAGGACGGAAGAGATAACCAGAACTATGATGTGTAAACTAAGAAGAAGACATTTCATCAAATTAGAAGCAATGCAATGGAAGGTAGACACCATATGAAAGATGCTACAAATATCGCTCTGCCAAGTTAATAGTGTCTCATCATAAATGGCGTTTAAACAAATGTGAAGCAGTACAAGAAATAAATCATATGCAAGATGCAAACAACATCACACTACCATGTTAGAGGTCTCTCGTCATTAGTGCCATTGCATATTCACAGCATTGCATATTCACAGTTTATGATGTGTAAACTAAGGAGAAGGCATTTCAACAAATTAGAAGCAATGAAAGCTACACACCATATGAAAGATGCAACGAATATCACTCTACCAAGTTAAAACTGTCTCGTCATAAGTGCCATTTCAACAAATTAGTAGTACAAGCTAGAAAAGAATGTGAGATGTAACCTATATCACACTCCAAAGTCAAACGTGTCTTATGATAAGTGATTGTTGCAGGTTACACAACAGTAGTAATTTGATGTAAGAACATGGTGTGATAGACAGATATTGTATGTTCTAGAAACAGGAACACGTGTCTTATTCAAGTATAATGTGTAAAGTAAGCAGATGGAATTCAACAAAATTAGAAGCAATACAAGCTAGACATCGCACATAACATGCAACCACGCATAACAGTGCCAAGTTAGAGGGAGTACCGGTGATGCTGCACTAGGGGAGACGTGCTCATCATAAACACAGCTTTGTTGAGTGTCTATGCATGTGTTGTCTTGGAAATCATCTTGGGGGTGTGGAGGAGTAGAAACTGTAGAGGCCCTCCGTTCGGAAGGAGCATCTTTATCCGCTGCCTTGCTAACTTCCTTCCGCTTTATTGATTTTGAATTGTCAAGTAAAACCGACAAGAAAACGCAATAAAATTCTCTCTTCAGAACTCATTCATGCATGATACTGACAATCACTACTTTGATGTAAGGCAAACACATGATACCAGGATGGAATATGTACGAAAAACAGGACAGCATGGCATGTTCACAACTGTTTGTGTAAACTAAGCAGAAACCATTCCAGCAAATAAGAAGCAATGCAAGCTAGACACCACATGAAAGATGCAACCAATATGACTCTGCCAAGTTAAAAGCGTCCCATCATAAATGGAATTTCAACAAATTAGAAGCAGCGCATGCTATAAATCATATGAAAGATGCAACTAATATCGCACTGCATATACTAAAGGTGTCTCGTCATGTTGATTGATGCGGGATACAAAAAAACAATAGGTTTATGTAAGGACATGCTTAATAGACAGATGTACTATGTACTAAATACAGGAAGGCATGTCACATTAACAGGTATAATGTATAAGCTAAGCAGACTAGCACATGCAGTTTAACCAGATTGGAAGAATTACAATCTAGACACCATATGCAACATGCAACCACATATCACGCTGCCAAGTTAGAGCAAGCACCTGCGATGCTAGTGTAGGGGAAATGCTGTAATCAACTACAGAGCTACGTTCACTATCTTCATCTAGCATTTCTGTTTCTTGAGAATCATGCCGGGAGGCTGACGCTGCATTCTTTAAATGAGGAGTAGTCCCCTTGCCTGCCTGCCTCGTCATAAGTGATTGATGAGGGATACACAAGAACATTAGTTTGATGTAAGAACATGGTTAATGCACAGATGTACTAGTATGTACCAAAAACAGAAAGGCATGTCATATTCAAAGGTATAATGTGTAAGCTAAGCAGATGCAATTTAACCAAATTGGAAGCAATACAAGCTAGACATCCGGCTGGAGTGGTGAGCATGATCATCTAGGACCTGAGAGCCTGGTGGGAGGCGGGCTGCTTCGCCACCATCGCAGCTTTTTAGTTGGCTTCCAGGTGATGCCTATCTTTGCTGGGCTTGTCACTGGCTCAGCCAGTGCCCTGACTAGCTATTTGTCTTCTGGTGCTCACAGGATGGTGGTTCATGTAAAAAAACATCTTTCCTTATCTTACCGACTTCGGCCTTTCGAATACAAGCTAGACACCATATGGAACATGCAACCACATATGACACCGCGAAGTTAAAGCAAGCACCTGGGATGGTGGTTCATTGCGAGCGAGGTCATCAACTCCAGAGCTACGTTTACCGTCTCCATCTGCTGACACTGCACCCTTTATAGCGCTGTAACGTGTCTTGCCTACCCGCACACGAAGCTGGAGCGACTTCTCTCTTTTCTTTTTGGCTTCTCTCCTGGCAGCAGAGTCTGAAATACCCTTGCATAAAAACACAATAGTGAGAGTAAGGGTGAAGTGTGTGTGCAGAACTAGTGCACTGTAAAAAGTAGCAGATAGCAGGTGGCTGAAAAATAAATGACAGGAGATATATGATAGCTCTACAACATTGCATGGCAAAAAAATTAGATTCTACTCCGTATGATTTTGTAATATATGAGCATAGGAAATGCAAGTACTCCTCCAGCACACCACCACATGTGGTCATATCTAAGATAACAGTCGACTGAAAATAAATAGGTTAGTCAATTTTTTTAATGAACCGTCTGATCTATAAGGAACGGGCAGATGGCCTTCGTCTACCTCCCGCCAGTCACTGTTGACGATCTTTCTCGAACCGCCAGCGACCACCAGCCCAGACCCCTGCCTCCGCCGCCCGCCCTCCCATCGACCTCACACCACCGTCATGCTTGGCAGCGCCCCCAGGCCATCCCTTTAATCCCGGCCGACCTCCAGATCGGGCGCCAGTAGCTCTAGGCCGCACACGCCCCTAAGATAAACACCAAGGCGCTGCTTCCCCGGCGTAATCGGCGTACTAGCGCGTGTTACGCCGGGGAATGCTTCCGTTAATTGGGAATCAACTGGCCAGAAATTGAAATTCAGGGGGGCGACGGACCTCTAGCTAAGGTGACATAGTATATGAGGAGAAACCTTGTGCATCGCGAGTTACTAGGAACATCTAGTATCAAGAAGAAGCGGTCAACTGGTGTCTTCTGTGGGATGAATACCGTGCAAGCAGAGACGTAAGATTTGCATGAATAAGGGAAGAGGAGTACCTTTTTCGGTTGCCGGTGTGGTCACCTCCACATGTCGCGCCGATCTTCTTCTTTTTACCGGGGAAACCGATGTTCTGGAGGGTGCAGGCTTGGACGAACCCATGGCCAAATTGTTGACTGTGTTGCCGTGGCCGTATGTCGGCGGAGGGGAAGCAGATCCGATGCGGCGAAGGACGGCGTAGCAGGAACAGCTCCGGTGCGGTGGACGGTGGCGAAGTTGGAGCAGCACCGGTGAGGCGCAGGACGGCGTGGTTGAACTGGCTCGGGTACGGACGGCTCGGCCTCGGCTTCAACTACTAGCCGTTGAGGGTGTTGCGGTTGAGGTTGCGGTGGACGACGACGTCGGGGTATCGGCTCCGGCGTGATGGAGGCGGGCCGCGGTTGATGGGTGGGATGGGGTGGCGGACGGAGGACGCCGGGGTTTCGCGGCTGGTGGAGAGGTAGTTTTGGCACCCACGGAGTACGAATGGGGAATCGGACGGGTGGGGGAACCATGTTTCGGTCTGGGACGCGCTTGTTTTTGGCTTTTTGAACAGAAGATGGGACGCGCTTGTTTGAAATTTGGGGAAAGTACAAACTTTGCCCCCCTCTTAAATTTTGGACCTACTGCGGGTCGGGGGTAGGATGGTAATCCCAGGTGTCCCAAATAGTGGGCAGGAGCGATTTCGGCCGCGCGCATGTGTGCTTAGGCGGCCATTGTGTATGAATGTTTTTCGGATGCGGTTGCATGGCGTCTAGATGAAGCTACAAACCTACCCCGGTTTAGACCTTTGGACGTCGGGCCAGTAGGTTTCACGGGTCGGAGTTATTAGAAAAGTAATTTCCTTGTACTACCAAACATTGTTCTCACGCGGTTTCGGGCGAGTAGAGGCTCTTTTGGCGCTTCGTTCGAAATTTTGAAACACAAGCATTCACGTTTAGAGTACTCTTGAACTATGAGGACTGACCTAAATAGACAACGTTATATTTGACCTTGTATGTTTGAAAACCTCATTAAATTATCCGCTTCTTTTTGAAATTTTGACACTTGAAAATCCTATAACTACGATTATTTTGGAATGGAGCAGCTAAATTTGAATCTATTTTGTACACGACTACATATGCTATTATGTACAAAATCAGAGCAAAGATTGGTGCCCCCATAATTTAGGTATGGTTTACAAATGCCATGATATCAAATTCAAATAATTGAATGGACTTCATGTTGAATTCGATTATTTTAAACCACCTTAAGTTGAATTCAAATGTATGCTAGTTCATAGATAGCTATTTATAATGTCCATTGTGTAACTTTCGTATGTATAATGTGCTTTACACACACAACATGAACTATACTCACGTTTATATTCGATTGCTAAAGCGATGCATTGTCTGGAGTTCAAAATACTAACTATGTTGATCAATTGTGTCGAATAATAACATAGACATGCTCAAATTCGATAGAATCTAGATGTCTGATGGATCAATGACCGCTCCTTACGCGAATTGCAAATATCATGATCCCATCCTAATATTTGGATACAATTTATATCTTTAATCAATGTGTAGAGCAGTCTTTTACGTGTAGTTTCACTCTCCATCGGTGGTCTCTCACACATGCTCACACACTCTCTCCCGAGGTGTCTTTCTCGCACACATGCTCTAGATATAACCCTCCCTCCCTCTCGTAACCATTTACAACTGTTTTCACTAACCTTTATCACAAGCACTCTTCCTCTCGCAAACATACACACGCACAATCCTCATCGACCCTCTCTATATACATGGACCTGCCTACGTGTCTCATGTGCGCACATTATCTTTACGCCTGTCTCTCACGCATTGTCTCACACCTCTCTTCCTAATCGACGAGTATGATTCTAGCAGAGCATTCTGTAGGATGCCCCTTAAAGTTAGGTTGGATGAATAGTAATATCAGAGATAAAGGGGTTACCTTAGTCCGAGAACCTAGGGTTACAAATCCTAGCCGGCTTTGTCAGTGGACATAGAGTCCTTCACAATTCTGCTATCTTTGTCTTGTACGACTAGTCATCCATGGGTCTTCCTAAATGTGTCACGGGCCGACCAATGTGGCGCAGGTCGGAACCGAACGAAGGGCCTCACCTCGACCCACCGGACCTCACGCGGTGACACACCCTCTGCCCCCATGTGTCATTATCTTCTCACACCCACACATACCAACACAAACACCACACACACACAAAATTTCTCCTGGTGCCTCTATTCCCTCCCCCCTTGCATATACACACTCAAGGGAATGGAATCTCTTGTCGTGACGTCATATTCGTCTCTCTCTCTCTCTAGACCACTCTCATTTCTCGTGCTATCTCTCCCACGCCCCCCCCCGCCGGCCTCTCTATCCATGCCTCTCTCGAATACGTAATACACACACATACCTCTCTAGGCCCCGCCAAATGCATCAACTACACATTCACACATGTTACATCACGTACCCCATTGATCTAAAAAGCCCTCTCTTCACGTTTATTTCGCATACAACATTCCTTTTGAATAAAGTGTGGCCAAAAAATTATTTTAGAGTTTCTACATATATACAACATTACAAAGTTATATGGAGGAGTACGAACGCTAATTTGCATTGCATGGTGCCCACAATGATATTTATTCCGCACTGTGAATTTGTATATTTTTATACTATATACAAAGTTAGTCATAATAAAGACAAACGAAGAGCATCTCTCTCTCCATCGCATACCCCCCTGTACGCCCCTTTCACGTATGCACACAAAACTATCTCCAGGTCCTCTAAAAGTAAGCCCCCAGAAAATTCACGCATGTTTCATCTTTCTCTCGCGATATATGCAATGACGACCATTGTATTTGAAGCGAAAGCATGATACATACATTGGACTTCAGAATCCACTCATTACGGTCACCATTTATGTTTAGTGGTTATTATACAGTCACGGGCTCATCGTACAACTCTGTATTTGCTCATGACATGACTAGTTGACCAGTTAAACGCTCCACGTGGCACCTCTAGTGTTGCATCACATTATCTCACTACCATCGTGCCCACCTGTCGACTTGTATCTACTCTACATCTACACTCTTATAAAATACATAAAATACACTCTTATAAAAAACAGAGTTGGTGATGATGGTGTGCCTGCCATCCTGCAATATAGGCCGTCCGATTTATATCTGACGGATAGGAAAGAAACTATGGCAATTTTGCAAAAAGGTACCCACACACCTCTCCACATTTGCCAATAAGGCCTTCCCTTCTCTCACAAGATAAACAAGTCATACAAATGCATCTTGATGTTACGTGCAACGCACGGGCATCTTGCTAGTAAGAATGAAAACAAACGACAAAAAAATATTTGGACGGTGGTTCGAAGTCATGACCGCGGGCACAGCGGACAAGGTGGCCTTGTATTGGTATGTTGAGCCGTCTGTTTTAACACACAGGAGCTGGTGTGGTGATTATACACACACGCACGCATGCACACGAACTGCATCCACGCAACACTCACACAAACACATGCACCCACGCACGCACGCAACACTCACACGTACACACGCAGCCACGCATGCACGCAACACTCACACGCACACACGCACGCATGCATGCACACACCAGTACACCACACGACCAACACACACTCTCACGCTCAAGTGCTCAACCTACACGTGCATGCACACACATCAGGCCCTGACAGACACATACACAACCTGGTGATTCCCGCGCACGGGTTGGAGCCTTGTCGCGCCTGCGTAAATTTGTGTTTATCTGACCTTTTGCCTATGCGAACTGACAAGTGGGACCCACAAGGAACGTGGTCAATTTAACTAGTCAACATGGCGCCACGCAGACTATTTGGCCGGTCAACAGAGTGCAATCCGATGCTGAACTGTGAGCAAGTGACCGTATAATCACCGCAAAACGTATATAGTGACCGTAATCAGCTTATTCTGAAGTTCGGTGACCGTATTACGCTTTTCTCTCTGTAGGCCCTCCAAAACTACATCTCTACACGTTCTCGCATGTTACATCTAACAACTATGCAATACAGCACTACTACTACACTCTAACACAATAAATCATATGTGTTTTTAGTTTTACTAGATATCATATTGTTACTTATAATTATTCAGTTTGCATACATTAAAATTGCCTTTGAAATGTATGGCCAGTATCATCTACTGCGCGGGAAAAATCCCGCCCTTTCCTGTTTAATCGGGTTTGTATCGATGGATCGTGCGAAACAACAAAACTATAGTACTATACAGTACTACAAGTGACAGTTCACTGGGCCGTCGTGTCGTCTACTCCTCCGTCGTAAGAGTGGAGCGCTTGCTTTCATAAATCTTCTAGTCCCTTTCGCCGACATGTGGGACATCAAGCTACCGGGTCCACGTGCCATACCGGAATACAGTGCAGAGCAGCCGGGGTGAAGCACCCCAGTCATGGCGCCGGCGTAGTAATGAGCAATGAGGCGTCAAATCACAAGCTGCACCTTTCCCGCAGTTAAGTTGGAGGGATGGAGCAACCATCATTTCACTCGTTGCTGAATCCGCTTCTTCCTCATCTTCTTCAACTTAACCACGTGTTGCTTCTGCCGTTGTTCTGCCTCATGTGGGACGCGGATCGGCTTGGTAAAGCACTGACACGTGGGACTGCATGTTAGCAAACCGCCAGGACAACGTCCTTCGAAAATAAGAAGCTTAATCGTAGACTTACAAAGGGCTACGTAGCTGCTACGTATACTTTCCATCTAATCTATATATGCCCCCCCCCCTGATTTTCAGGTGGGGTGGGCCTAATCCTCTCCTTTAATCCAATCAAATAGTCCCACATCACATCAGTTCGTAACTTTACGTAAACCATTACGTGGATGTAGCATTGCTCAAATAAGAAACCTCCCCCGCCATCCGCGCGGCAAAATCACCTCCTTTTTAGTAATCTTGATTCTATAATTTTTTAGATCAATATAATTGAGATTTGTATACATAGCACACAGGAGCAAAACCAAGTGGTACGGTTAAGGGCATCCACAATGTGTAGCCAAATGTGAAAATAGCTTTTGGCATCGTGGGAACCATTGTGGACGGTGTTGCCAAAGCCAAAAAGATGGAACCGAAGCTCCCTGATTGATTGATTGATTGAAGGAATAGAAAAATGCAACGTCTCTCCTCTTTCTCCCATGCTTGGACGCATGTAGTACAGTATAGAGCACAGAGTCTACTCCCCTGTCCCTTCTATCACAAATCACAAAGCAGTGAGGCGTCAAATCACAAAAGCACGGACGAAGCAACCATCATTTCACTCTTCGCTGACTCCGCTTCTCCATCGTCTTCTTCGAGAAACCATCTCACCGCACTAGTACTCCTAGTAGTACTAGTAAAGGACTTCCTGGATGCAAATAAGGCGGTTGTCTCGGCTTGCAGGCAAACTTGGGAACGACTTACCGTGGTCTCCCTCAATGGTATTCTCCGTCGAACGCACTTCGCCAAACCACCAAAAAAAGATATCATCGACGTTACCGCAATGGGGAAGGAAGTCAAATATAGTTACTACCTCCATTTTTTTGTACACAAGGCCAGTATATCAAAATTACAATTTGCAAAGGGCCACTAACACTAATCGAGGCAAAATTGATGGGGTTAGCAACCAAGGACATTAATATCCCCTGCATGCATGCGGAAGTGAGAAGGTTGGTTTGCATGGCGCTGCATTAATCAAGCGATGAGGAGTGAGATGGTTAGCTCTTTGGTCTTTGGAGAAAAAAATACGCATTAATTGACACGTGAAACGAGGATTTGTATTGATTCAATCCCGTGAAGGAAAACCCTGCCTTTCTTTTTTAACACTGGTACTCCTAGTACATACGTACTTATCCTGTTTGGGTCTAGGCCTTGCATTGCCAAACTTCGCCACACATTTTTGCCAAGCTTGCCTAAAGTTTTCAAAATGAGAAGGAGGCACACTTGCGCACGGCTGTCGCGGTCGCACCGCACCCTCACACGGTCGCTCCTACACGCCGCGGTCGCACCGCACCCTCACACAGTCGCTCCTGCACGCCGCAAACCCAACCAAGGGAACGCACCCTCACTGACACGTGCTGTCGCATGTGAACAAACCAAACTCAGCCATCCTATCGCTGACACATAATTTTCGTTCATAGAGTATGTTTATCCAACCGCATGTTGGGGAGTATCCGTACAGCCCGTGCGGTGGTCTGTTGGGGAAGAAGAAGAGGTGAGGAAGAAGGAAAGAAGGGTTAGGAGACGTAGGATATTCATCCAACCGCCTGAAATGGTGGACTGACCCAAGTCAGGCGACTTGCATAACAAAAATATGTTTTTACACAGCAAAAGATCCATAAAAACAACAACATAAAGAAAAACTATCACTGCTCGCGGAAAAAGACGGCCTCGTTGTCTTTGGCTGCCGGCGCGAACCAGCCGTCGCTGCCGACGTGTGTCTCCGCACCGTGGTTGTCCTCGGCCTCCAGCTACTCGTTCAAGCGGAGCGTGCGGGCGCTCTGCACGGACAAGAGCACAGCCCGGTTCAAGTCGAGGACGTCCGGTTCCGCCTGCAGGAGGGCCTCGATGGCAGCGGCATCCGCGCGCTCCGCGTCGAGTCGAGCCTCCGCCGCCCAGTTCAAGTCCAGAACATCCGGTTCCGCCTACAGGAGGGCGTCAATGAGAGCAGCATCCGTGCGCTCTGCGTCGAGTCGAGCCTCTGTCGCCCGGTTTAAGTCCAGGACGTCCGGTTCCGCCTGCAGGAGGGCCTCGATGGCAGCAGCATCCGCGCGCTCCACCTCAAGTTGAGCCTCCGCCGCCCGGTTCACATCCATGACATCCGGTTCCGCCTGCAGGAGAGCCTCGATGGCAGCGGCATGCGCGCGCTCCACGTCGAGTTGAGCCTCTGCCTCCCGGTCCTCCTTTAGTATCGCCATGTTGAACCGCTGGTCCGCCTGCACCATGGGGGACTCGGACGCCGGCACGAAGTCGACGTCCATCGTCTCATACCCATCGGGGGCCTTCTGCGCCGCGACCTCCGCCATGAACATTGGATCGGCTTCCTCCTCCTCGTAGCTTGGCTCCAGAGAACTCGGGGATTGGCCCGCCGCAAAGCGAGCTTGGGAATGGAGGTCTGTGGCGCCGACCGCCGCCGCGATTTCTGCGCGGCGCTCCGGCGTCAGCATCTTGTAGTAAGTGATCTTGCGGCGCACCATGGCTTTCCGGCGAACTAGGGGACGTTTGATGTGGGCTAGGGGATCGAAAGGTGGGGGAATGGGCTGGAGATTTGGTGTGGTTTTAGGGCAGTGGCTGGCGTAGGCCGAGCAGCGAAGGTTCTGGTGTGAATAGTGGTTCCGGTGACGACCGGTCAATCGGTTTTGACTGTACATCGCTTTTGTCGCGTTCGCGTTGCAGCCCGGCACGCTGGACCCTCCACGTCGCTCACCGAATGGAACGTGCTTCGTCTTGCGTTTTCGCTCGCTTGTGGGACCGCAGTTGAGAGCAAACCGACGTCCCTCCCCCTCCCCCGCCCGCATCATTTATTATACCACCACTCCCTTCATTTTATGCGGAGTAAATAAAAACAGAGGGAGTATACTACGGATGAGGATCCCCTGACGTGGCCGAACCCATTGAGTAACTGACATGCGGGGCCTAGCAAGCATGGGGTCCGCCAGTAAGTGACCGAAAGGGAGGGTAAGGCAGGGATACCTACGTCAGAGGATCCACTTCCACTATACTACTTTGACCAAATATTAGAGTAATAATATATGACATGCAACTTACACAAATGTTAGAGTAATAATATATGACATGCAACTTACACAAAGCATACAGGGTCTAATGCGTTTTTCGAGGCTAACTTTGACCAAATGTTAGAGTAATAATATATGACATGCAACTTACACAAAGCATACGGTCAAATTTGTATGTGAAAGGAGTTTCCAATGATATAATTTTCACATTATACATCTCATGTACTATTAATCTTGTCAATAGTCAAATTGGAAACCAGCTCGAGTACAAATCTAGGAGTACGTACGAATCTAACAATATTGATTGGGCGTTGTTGAATGTTGATACCTTTTTTTATCAAAGTAGAGATACTTTGACTACACATAAAACTTATATGTAAACTAGAAACGATAGGGGGAGTATATTGTACGTTCAAAAACGAAACGAACATTGAATACCCTTTATATATGATTTGCGGATGCTATGATCACCGGTTCAAAATTTTGAATCCGCCTTAGGTATCACGTGCCCCCACTCATTTCCTCTCGATTTCATCTCGGGGTCCGGAGATCTATTGAAAGAGGACTAGGGTGGGTACATGCGAATGATACTCGGCGGAATGTTCAAATGAGGCATGCGGGAGGATGGACTCGACTGGAGGGCGACATGATCGATGGAGAAGAGGGTTGGAGAGGAATGAGAAATAAGCAAACGCCACATGATTATACTTGAACGGCTCAAATAAACAATAAGTTGTCTCGCTTGGCCTGCATAGTGAAAGGCCTAATGCGCAACGCGGAGCACTGACGCTCGAATATGGCCGGGAAAACAGGGAAACCGACATGTGGGGCACACCCGTCGGGACGACGTAGCGCAGACTAGTCCAATGGAGGAGCTGGCCCACGACCTCCTCGCCACCGACAACCGTTCATGTGGGTCGTTGGGCCAACAACGGGGCGCAGCTACAGCACCGCCTCTGGACACGGCGACCGCGGTGAGCGACACGCTCATATCGTCGCTAGACACGGTCGGTTTTAGTGTGCCGAGGGTGGCGTTAGTGCTGTGGCATGACCAACGGTATGTTTGGTTTGTGCCCAAGGTTGCCCCATCAAAGCATTGGGTAGCCACAATTTTGGTTGAGGTATTGGTTGCCCATGATTTGGCCGACATTGGCAAGAAAAATGAACTAGAGTTGGCTAGAGTTCATTGGCATGCCAAAGAAATGGCAACCATCCAAACAAAGACCAATCTTTGGGTTATGACCAAAATTTTGGTTGAGGTATTGGTTGCCCATGATTTGGCCGACATTGGCAAGAAAAATGAACTAGAGTTGGCTAGAGTTCATTGGCATGCCAAAAAAATGGCAACCATCCAAACAAAGACCAATCTTTGGGTCATGACCAAAATTTTGGTAAGGTGCACTTTGGCCACAATCCAAACACACCCCAACACCCGGCTCGTCGAGGATGCACGGGGCGCCGCGACGCGTCTGCGGAGTGGTGTAGCACGGCAAACTGCATCCTCTGGACCTGAGACCATGCCGGGTCGTCTTGCTTTTTCAATGACATGCGGGGATCGCATGTGAGCAAAGGGCATCTCCAACGTTGCCACGACCGCAGCTGACTACCCTGGCACACCAAAACCCTCGTCCCTCGCGCCGTCACGCGGTGCGTTCCCAGTCGGCGCCAGCTGCCGCATTCATGCCGTCCGTTCGTATGTCGTCGTTAAGAGGCTCGGTGCCCGAGGAACCAACTCCGGCGACTTAATGACGCACCCGGACGCTTGGCCTCACCGGAATGTGCTACTTAAAGCGGAAACGCCCAGCTAACCTCCACACCATAGCACATCGTCCTCCTACCTGGCACCACATCCTCCATGACCGCAAGTGCGAACGCTCTGCGGGAGAGCTTGTCTTTGGGGATGAAGCTCGAGGTTGCCGCCCTCGCTCAAGTCGCCTCTCGCGACGCAATAGCGGCGTAGCCGGACGCGGACGCGACTGCACAAGCGGTGGCCACGCTGGCGGCCGACGACGGGAGCACCGTCAGCCACGCGTCCTACTTGCCGCCGTCCAACGTCCGGCACCGCCGAGGTCGGGGACTCCTCCGAGGATGAGTAGGGCAGGGAGGCGGCAGGGCATGGTGTGCCAACTGGCCGGTCCGTATCCCGTGTTCTACTCTTCCTCGCCGGAGACCGCACCTTCACTTCACGGGTCTTGAACCCCGCCCCCGTACATAGAGATTGCAGATGGAGGACGCCGGTCGCCGCCGTAAAATAGGTTTAGGGTCGGGTTTCTTTTATTTTTCTGTCCTATAAAAGTTCGAAATGTAATGAAAATCTGCCGTGTTTGCATTAATCTCGGCCGGTGTATATGAACTTTCACAATAATATACATATTGTAGGAGTACTAGCAAGATGCCCGTGCGTTGCACGGAAGATCAAGATCTTGTGGGAGAAAAGGATGAACGAGGGAAAGCATTATCTGCAAATGTGGAGAGGAGTGCGGGTAAATTGTCATAGTTTCCTTCCTGTCCGTTAGATATAGATCGGACGGCCTATATTGCAGGATGACAGGCACACCATCATCACCAACTCTGCTTTTTATTGAACCGAGACAAATCTAACATGCGAAGTAAAATAAACACATAGGGTCTATACATACACAAATTATCTTAGGCACTCCAATAGTACGTCCACTACACATTCACGCATTTCACATCTTTCTACATCTACGGGAACCTACGAAAGGGTTAATGTAAATTGCCTCTCTCTCTCCTCCCCTGATTTTCATGGTGGTGGGCCCCTCCCTCCCCCAATCTAGAATCAACAGCTCACGCGTTTCACATTACGTTAATTACGTAACTGGGATTACGTAGGTGTAGCATTACTCGTCCTAAAAAACCCAACTAAGCCAACCTCCCAGCATATCGCGCGGGAAAAGACCCGGCCGCGCCGTTTTAGTCGGGATTACCGGATTACTAGTAGTAGTATCGATGGATCGCGCGAAGCAACAAATTTTTTTTTTGAGGGGGCGAAGCACCTAGTTTAAAAGGAAAAAAGGCGGTACACTCACAGCACTCCTGTCGCGGTCGCATTGCACCCCACACACGTTCGGTCATGCACACGGCTCACGCAAACGGAACGCGCTTCGGCTTGCCTCTTCACTGACACGTGGGACTGCACTTGGAGAAACCGACCATGCGCCAAACTCCCCCCGCCCACCGCGCGAAAATCCTCCCCCCCCCACACCCAAAAATTCCCCCCAAATCCGATTCAACCGCCCTTCGGCCAACTAGCCAATAATATTCCCCAAACCCCCCTCCCCCTGTCCCCCTCCACTCCATTCGCTCCGCCAAAGCCGCCCTCCCCGCCGCGCCGATACGTCGGCGCCGCGGTTCGGTGATCCTCTCGCTCCCACAGTACGCTCTCGTAGACTGCCGTCCTCTAGCCGCGCCGCCACCTCTGGCTACGTGCTTGTGGAGGCGCACGGCGGTCAGCGCCGCCACCGCTGGCGATGTTCGTGTGGAGACGCACGGCGGTCAGCTTCTCCACGATACGTGCATTCTAGACTGAGGCCCCGTTCATGTCGGTGTAGCGCTGAATGTTAGCTGATAGACGCTGTTAATCTCACTGTTTGCCGAAGTAGTTTACTGTCAATATGCTCTGCTTAAGAAGCTTCCTTGCCCTGTTCTGCACTCAATCTGCTTAGCTGAGATGGCATGCCAAGGCCGATTAGTTGCTAAAATATCCTGCCATATATTTATTGTGACGTAGATTGCCATGGTCTAGTAGCCAATCTGTTAGGTGAAATAGCTCTACACCGTTTTATACTCGATCTTTGTTGCTGCGATGGCCTTCGATAGTTCGATGGCTGTGTGCTCGGCTTCATTGACTGTTGAAACAGCCTACCATAATTTGGCACTCAAATCTGTTTGCTGAATTATCTTTACATATATTTCGTTACTTAGATCTGCTCGTCCAAATATCTTGCCATAGCTTTAGACATCGACCTAGGTATTTTTTTCCTGGACTTCATAAAAAAGCATATATGTTTTTGCTCTAATATCTAGTAGAAGAACTAATTTGTATGTCTAACAGATGGACAGGACTTGGATAACTTCTGCTCGAAGATTCTCCGCTGCATGTGTCGAGGGGGTTGAAAACTTCATGAACTTTATCAAAGCTGAGTACGGTGGTCCGAAATCAGATGTGCTCTGCCCGTGTAGCAGTTGTATGAATTCAGTTACAAGACCCCAGTCAACTGTGCAAAATCATCTACACTTGTATGGGATGTCGGTCACATATACTAGGTGGGTTCATCATCGTGAAGCTGTGAACGTCAATGTTATTGACTACGTGGAAGCAGCAGATCACCATCTTGATCTGCCTGATGCTCAGGTGGAAGAGGAGGAGGAGGAGGTGGGGGTGGCGGAGCCAGTGAGTTTGACCAACATTGAAACAATGCTACGAAATGCTCGTGCATTCCGTGAACTTTCACCTGCAGAAGAAAAACAGTGGGCCCGCATGTTGGAACAATGCAACGTTGTTGTCACCCCAGGAAATAAGCTGTCAGTATTCTCAGCTATGGTCACCTTTCTTCAGGTGAAGACATCTGAGCGGATGACCAACAAATCATTTGATGCGATGTTGGCTGCTTTCCGCGAATCTTTCCCAGATGCGTCTGAGCTGCCACACACCTACAGTAAAATGAAGAATTTCCTTCATGCAGTTGGAATTGGATATGATATGATCCATGTTTGTAAGAATAATTGTGTTCTGTTCCGGAAGGATTATGCCAACTTAAGTGAATGCCCGGAATGCAAATCATCAAGATGGAAAGATGGCGATGCTGTGAAGAGGATTCCTCATAATGTTCTGAGACATTTTCCAATTATACCAAGATTGCAGAGGTTGTTTCATGATGCTGAAACAAGAGAGGATGTACTGTGGCATTCTAGGAACCAGGAGTACAGAGATCAGAATGTAATGAGCCATCCATCTCATGGTAGTGAGTGGAAAAGCTTCAATGATAAACACAAAGAGTTTGCTGCTGACCCGAGACACATTAGACTTGGCTTAGCTTCAGATGGATTTAACCCATTTGGCCACCAAAGCGCCACATATAGCATGTGGCCAGTGCTTGTTATCCCTTACAACATGCCTCCAAATGTCTGCACCAAAGAATCAAACTACATGATGGTCTTGCTCATCCCAGGTCCAAAAAGTCCTGGAAAGGATTTTGATTTGTTCATGGAGCCTCTTGTGGAGGAACTTCAACAGCTATGGAAGGGTGTTCTCACTCGAGACCTATATAGCAGCCCACCAGCTGATTTCTTTCTGCGTGCTGTTATAATTTGGTGCATCCATGATTATCCGGCTTTGGGCACTATGTCAGGGCGAACGACACATGGTTACAATGCATGTGTTCGCTATGACAGGAATCCGCTGTCATACGCAATACTTAGCAAGATCTGTTACATTGGACACCGCCGTTTCCTTGCCAAGGACAAGCCGCATCCTAGAAAATACCGAGGACATGTGTTCAATGCAAAGCATGAAAACCGTGATGCGCCAAAGAGGCTCACCGCCGATGAGTTGCAAGTGGAATTAGAGAAGGTCAGACATATTACACCAGGAAACCATCCTGGTAATGGTAGCGGGAAAAGGAAGCGTGGCAGGGTAGAAGAGAGATTATTGTTTACCCGCAGGTCCACTTTGTGGGACTTGGAGTATTGGAAAGATTTGGATCTGCGGCATAATCTTGATGTGATGCACATCGAGAAAAATATATGTGATAGCATTATCGGCACACTTCTTAATATTGAAGGCAATACGAAAGATACCTTAAATCTAGGATTGATTTGACACACCTGGGTATCAGAAAGGATTTGCAGGTGCAAAATGAAGGTAAACCACGGGATATGGCACCAGCTGTGTACGTCTTGGACAAGGTCAAAAGAAAGGAATTCTGCGAGGTCATGTCACGTGTGAGATTCCCACATGGATTTGCTTCCAACCCTGAAAGGAGAGTCAGTGCAGATGGAAACAAGGTACAAGGGTTGAAAACTCATGACTGCCACGTCCTACTTCAAAGGGTTTTACCTGTTATCCTTAGAGGATTGGGCCGCCCTGACTTATATAGAGCAGTTGCAGAGTTGGGACAATTCTTCAGGGAACTCTGCAGTAGGAATATCAGGATAGATGCTTTGGAGCGTCTTAGAGACAAGATACCAACTATCCTATGCGACCTTGAGAAGATATATCCTCCAGCCTTCTTTGATGTGATGGTGCATTTGGCTGTTCATCTACCTGATGAGGCACTACTTAGAGGTCCAGTACAGTATGGCTGGATGTACCCTATTGAAAGGCGGCTAGGCACTTTCAAGGGCTATGTTAGGAACAGAGCTAGACTCGAGGGTTCCATTGCAGAGGCCTACATTGCTACAGAAGCGTTGACATTCTGCTCAAAATACATTGAAACAGCTGATCAGCTTAGCAAAGAGGTGGGTGAAGACAATCCCGGGCTCAATGTTTTTGATTATTCTGTTCGAGTTACAGGGAAGAGTCGACAAGAGGACAAACCTAAAGATTTGGACAAAATGGTTTGGTATGTGTTGAATAACTGTCCTGAGATACTACCTTATATCAAGTAAGTGCAGTACTGCAGCTTATACATCGTAATCTACTAAACTTGCAACACATTCTTATATATTTAGATGTTTGACGCGATCACTATGTTGTGCAGCATCTACAAAGAGGAGTTACTGCCACAAAATCCAAGAAACATTGACAAACTGGTTATGGCAGGATTTGCGAAATGGTTCAAGAACCATGTAAGCTTTTGAAGTGCACTGTCAGTTTTTTTAATATATTGAGTACATAAGATGATCAGCTTGTCTATTTTCTAACCATAGGTTAAGAAGATGCGGGAGGATGGGCAGGCAGTTGATGATGCCCTTTACTCACTAGCAATGGGTCCTGATACTCGGGTAAGACATTATGAATCTTGCGTTGTTGGAGATGTGCGCTACAACACCCTTGCACGAGACGAAGGCAGGAAGACACAAAACAGTGCCATCATGAGCACGGATATGTATGACAAAGAGACAACTGAAATGTATGCTAACATAACAGACATTGTTCAGTTGCAGTATATCTCCAGTTTCGAGGATCATCAGTGTGTGGTTCTGTTGTGATGTCGTTGGTATAACCTGTTTTCCAGGATCGCAAAACCCAGAGCTGATGATTATTTCAAATCCATCAATGTCAAGGTGGCGTACCAGACCAACGAGCCTTTTATTTTGGCAAATCAAGCAACACAGATATTTTTCTTGGAAGACACATTTGCACGTAGCGATGACTGGAGAGTATTGCAAAGGTTTGAGGAGAGGAATTCGTTTAATGAAGTTGCACAGCAAGATGATGCTTACACTGCTCCTGATGTACAAGATAACACAGATGTTCCTAACATCTTTGAGAACCATCACGTCAATGACGCCGGCGAAAAGATTGCCTGTCGTGCTATGGACATACAAGAGTTGATCAAGAAGAAGCCAACATTCGAGGACGTTGAGGACGAAGAAGAAGATGACACCGTGGGGAATTACGATTCAGACTGATACACATGGCGAAGATGTTGACGCTGCTGCTCCGGATGATGATTACATTGCTTTTGTCGTATTTGCCTGTCAGAAGACGTTTTTTTATCTACTATGTGAAATTGTGTTTGCTATGACAACTGAAACCTGATGAACATGTTGTTTAGTATTTTGCTGTGAGAACATCACTTGTTATGTATGCTGATTTGTGTTTGGTGATTGTATGACAACTAAAACATGATGACATTGTTATTTAGTTGTACTCATATTTGGCTGTGAAACTTGAATTTGATGACATAGTTTGCTGTTGGACTGCAATTTGCTTGACGTCTTCGAATGAGAACAAAGCTGACCCGACAGGGCCTCTGCTATTTATTTATTTATATGAGCAAAAGGGGATACCCCCTGATTTCCGTTAATAGAAATCATTAGATGTTCACAACACTACGCCCAGCCTGCTACACAGGTTTCATTCATTACTAGTTTCAGCAAAGTGCTCATGTCGTAGCCACTGAATACATCATGAGTGCTACATACACTGCAAATAAAGAGACAATCATCCTACAGAGCACATCGATTTTGCCCATTATCTTCACAAGCTCTTTCATCTCTTCATTGCTGTCAAGGTCGTTCAGCAGCTGTTGCTTGGCCATGATCAGAGGAACTGCATCTTTAACCTTCTGCTCTGCATCTTCCTCTTCTGCCGTTCCTTCAGTTACTTGTCCAACACCCCAACCTGCTGGTATTGGGATTCCTCGGCTAACCAAATAATCTGCGTAGTTGCATTCCCCCACATCAGCAACTTCCCAGAAATACAAATCACACGAATCTTCCCTCTTCTGCACGAATCAAATTGGAAGATCATCAACCAAACTATTAAAAAAATCAGCAACTGAAAGCAGCAGAACAACACTTAAGCATATTATTACCCCATGATTCGGGCATTTGTAGAAGACTCGGCCAGGGTTGCGGATTGTGGTTGAGACGCGACGGATGACTCTGCGTGATTTGCAGCAGTGGCACCACACCAACGGCAGCGGGTTGCGATGAGCAATCGGCTGCGGTGCGCGTGCCGACGGGGGTGTGATGAGACCCACAGGCGATGGTACGAGTGGCGACTTGGCGCATATCTGGTTGTTGCCTGCTGAAGAGCAGGTGGACGAGCAGCCAGTGGACATGGTTGCTGCGGCCAGAGCTTCTGATGCTAGGCAGAGTAAGTAGAGAAGAGGAGAAGCGAACGTTGGATATGTCAGTTTCATTACTTGCAGAGTAGCATAGCACCATATATAGTCATAGTCTAGGTTTGGATTCGAACCAGCTACATGAGGGACCTCCTTGTTTTGCGAAAAAAATTATTTCTCCACCTGACAGCTGGGACCCACCGGCTGTATCTTCGCACGGAAGGAAGTGCCTCCTTGTTTTGTGAAAAAAAATATTCATCCCGTTGACAGCTGGGACCCGTCAGATTTGGTGACTGACTTGTGGGCCTACTAAGCGGACGTGTACGCACGGCTTTGTCAACTTAATCAACAAATGATTCTAGCAGCTGGACCGTTGGATGTTAATCCAACAGCCGTGCTCCTTCTTCAACCTCTGTTCTTGCTCCTGTCTCCCGTGGGCGGCACCGCGGCTGTGCTGCCGCGCACCCGAATCAGTGAAGTTTCCCACTCCTCTCCATCTGCGACTCCACTGCCCCATCTTCCCCATCTCCGGGTCGTTCCAATCTGGGTGCACTCGGCACGGTGTGGTCAACATGGTCAACAACTGAGAGTCATCGGAAGATGACTGTACGTGAGAGGCTGACAGTGGAGACGCACCACGCCCATGGACGCATGCATGCAACGGAATGCGGCGAGGTCAACGTGGTCAAGGAACGACTTCCATCGGAAGTATACTGTACGTGGAGAGTCTCAGCTGGGTCCACGGCCGCAGCAAGTAAGTGCCTCCTTATTACGCGGAAAATAATGATTCCTCCAACTGACAGCTGGGACCCACCTGACGGGCCACCGTATTTCACGAAAAAACATTCCCCCCGCTGTCAGCTCGGACCCACCGGAAGTGCCTCCTTATTACGCATAAAAAAATGAATACTCCCCCGGCTAGCTGGGACCCACCTTGGTGGGAGGCTGACTTGTGGGCCTACTAAGTTGACGGGGACGAAGGGCTTTGTCAACTTAGTCAGTATGAACGATTCTAGCTCCAGTGACCGTACGATGTCCATCCAACGGCCGTAGTGCTTCTTCAACCTCTGGTCTTCTTGCTCCAGCCGCCCAAAGCAGCGCCGGTCGTGCCGCATGCTCTTGCCTCCCATGGCCGGCTGTGCTGCCGCGGAGGCCTCACCGCCCCCTACTATTCCCACCGATGGCCAGGCCCTGCGGCGACGGCAGCCTCACACCGCAACCGAACCAGTGAACCCTCGTACTCCTCTCCGCGCGGGCTTCCACTGTTGCGTCTTCCCCGGCTCCGCGTCGTCCCCTTCCTAGGCCTCGCCGTCGTCCACCGCCGTGGTTCTCTCCGCGCGGCGTGGTCAACGTGGTCAAGGAACGACTTCCATCGGAAGAGTACTGTACGTGGAGAGGCTGACAGCTGGGTCCACGGCCACAGCCCAGTTTTTTTGTGATTTGCCAAGTAAGTCACTTTGTCAGGCCTGTTGGGCTGCAAATCTTTCAAGACGAGGAGAGCTTTCATTCGGCTGGCCGAGAAAATGGCCCATCAGTAATGAGAAATGGGATGTACATTTTTAAAACACATCAAACCGGCAATTAGTTTCGAATATCTTTTTTTCATTTCGAGATTTTAAATTACATTAATTTTTATGCATGGAGAATTTGTTGGATTTTATATTGATATACATCTATTTTTAAAATCAGTTTGAATGTGAGTCGAAATTTCGGGATTAAAAACAGTTCGGACCGCACCGAAATATGCAAAATTTCATATAATTTTTTAACCGTGGCCACAATATGGGTTGTAATGCTAACAAAAAGAATATGGGCTCCAAAAAAACCTTAATAATTAGCAAATGAGCTGTAAATTATTAGAAATAATGGCAGATGGGCTGTATGCTATTTTCCACAGATTTGAGGCTTTCCTAAAAAAAAAGGTTGACGCACAAGCAGTGACTGTTGGATGGCCATCCAACGGCCGTCGTGCTTCTTCAATCTCTGCTCTTCCTGCTCCAGCCGCTCAAACAAGCGCCGGCGGGACTGCCTGCTCCCTCCTCCCCGCGGCCGGCCCTGCTGCCGCGCAGGCCTCACCGCCCCACCGTACTCCCATCGCTGGCCTAGCCATCCCTCTACTCACCCACACTTGCTGTTATTCTCCGGCGATGGCAGACGAACCAGTAAACCCTCGTACAGGCGTACTCCCCTCCGCGTGGGAAACAACTGCCGAGTCTTCCCTGCCTCCGTGTCGTTCCCTTCCTAGGCCTCACCGTCGTCCACCGCCCTGGTGCTCTCGGCACGGCTTGGTCAACGTGGTCAACGACCGACATGCATCTGAAGTGGACTGTACGTGGAGAGGCCGACAGCTGGGTCCACGGCCGCACGCAAGGAAATGCCTCCTTATTACGCGCAAAATAATGATTCCTCCACCTGACATCAGGGACCCACCGAAAGGGCCTCTGTATTTCGAGAAAAAAACGTTATCGCCGCTGATAGCTCGGACCCACCAGCTATATCTTCGCACACAAGGAAGTGCCTCCTTATTACGCACAAAAAAATGAATACTCCCCCTGTTAGCTAGGACCCAGTATAGTGGCAGGCTGACTTGTGGGCCTACTAAGTTGACGGGGACGGAGGGCTTTGTCAACTTAGTCAATATGCACGATTCTAGCTCCAGTGACCGTACGATGTCCATCCAACAGCCGTAGTGCTTCTTCAACCTCTGGTCTTCTTGCTCCAGCCGCCCAAACCAGCGCCGGTCGTGCCTCGTGCTCCTGCCTCCCGTGGCTGGCTGCGATGCGGTGGAGGTCTCACCGCCCCCTACTACTCCCACCACTGGCCAGGCCATCCCTCTACTCACCCACACCCCCTGTTATTCTGCGGCAACGGCAGCCTCACACCGCAGTGAACCAGTGAACCCTCGTACTCCTCTAAGCGTGGGCATCCACTGCCGCGTCGTCCCCTTCCTAGGCCTCGCAGTCGTCCACCGCCCTGGTGCTCTCGGCGCGATGTGGTCAACGTGGTCAAGGAACGGCTTCCATCGGACGTGGACTGTACATGGAGAGGCTGACAGCTGGGTCCACTGCCGCAGCAAGGAAGTGCCTCCTTATTACGTGCAAAATAATTATTCCTCCACCTGACAGCGGGGACCCACCGGACGGGCCACCGTATTTCGTGAAAAAAAGTTCGCCCCTGACTGCTGGGATCCACCAGCTACATCTTCGCACGCAAGGAAGTGCGTCCGGGCAAAAAAGAATGATTCGCCCCCCTGACTGCTGGGACCCACCAGCTACATCTTCGCAGGCAAGGAAGTGCCTGACAGTGAGGACCCACCTAGTCGAAGCGTATGTAGCGTTGTCATTCTGGTCGCGAACGTGTACGTACATATATACTGGTGGATGTAGAGGCGCGCACGTGTCGTAGTAGAGGCGCACACGTAGCATGTACACGTACGTACAGCGGCCAGGGTGCAAGAAAGAAAATACGGCCACGTATGTGTACATACGGGCGGGGTCTCGAACGCCTACTCGCGCATACGTACGGCCAGGGCTCGTGTACATGGCTGGGTCGGAACGCAGAAACAACGTCGTCGTCGTGTTCATGGGAAGGCAACAGAATGCGTCGTGTTCATGGGGAGGCAACGGAATGCATCGTGTTCATGGGGAGGGGTGTGGCGTACCGCGGAAACGGACCTCCTACGGTCGAAACGGGGGTCCTGTTGATCGGGAGGAGTGTGGCGTACCGCAAAACGGAGGAAACGGACCTCCTACGGTTGAAACGGGGGTCCTGTTGATCGGGAGGGGTGTGGCGCACCACAAAACGGAGGAAACGGACCTCCTACGGTCGAAACGGGGGTCATGTTGATCGGGAGGGGTGTGGCGTACCGCAAAACGGACGAAACGGACCTCCTGCGGTCGAAACGGGGGTCCTGTTGATCAGGAGGGGTGTGGCATACCGCAAAACAGATGAAACGGACCTCCTACGGTCGAAACGGGGGTCCTGTTCATCGGGAGGGGTGTGGCGTACCGCAAAACGGGACTCCACGGGATACTGTTCATCTCCACCGTCGACCTCCTCCAGCCTCCACGGGCTACCGTCGACCTCCTCCAGCCTCCACGGGCTCCTGTTCATCCACCCTCCACCGCGCGCTACTCCACCGGCTACTGTTCAACCACCCCTCCACGGGCACCCCTCCACCGTCTACTATTCATCCAGCCCTCCACACCACGGGGTCATGTTCAACCACCCCTCCACGGGCACCCCTCCACCATCTACTGTTCATCCAGCCCTCCACCACACCACGGGGTCCTGTTCATCTAGAGGCAAAGCCACCGCTCACTGTTCATCCAAACCCCCCCGCAACGCTCACTGTTCATCCCAGAGGCAGCATCGATCAGCTTCAGTTAGCAGCAGTAGCGAAGGAATCGCTCGATCGGGTTCAGTTAACAGCCATCGATCGATCGCTCGGGTTCAGTAACGCGTAGCCTGCAGTGCAATCGCTCGGGTTCTGTTAGAGCCCAACGCCTTGCTCGGGTTCTGTTAGAGCCAACGCCTCGCACACACGCGCGTACGTGTACGAGAGAAATGCGCATCGCTCGGCCCCCGACCTCCCACCGTAACCGGGAACTCCCCGAAATTTTTCTCGCCCTTGATTCTACCACGGTTTTTTCCGTCATGGACGGCCCAAAGAATGTCATGCAGCTGCGTCTCCGGCCCGCCCAGGATGAAAAGCCCATTTTCCGTCATGATTTTTTGTCATAGAAGTAGGAGCCCACCACATCTATGATGATACCGTGTTTTGTCACAATTATCGTCATAGAAGTGTCATATGTATGACAGAAAAAAATTCGTTCGGCCCAAAATGTCACAGATGTGTCTTTTTTTTGTAGTGACTCTCCCCGCTCATTGCTATGCATCTCCTAGATAGATCTTGCGTGATCGTAGGAAATTTTTTGAAATTACTGCGTTCCCCAACAGTGGCATCCGAGCCAGGTCTATGCGTAGATGTTATATGCACGAGTAGAACACAAAGAGTTGTGGGCGATAATAGTCATACTGCTTACCAGCATGTCATACTTTGATTCGGTGGTATTGTTGGATGAAGTGGCTCAGACCGACATTACGCGTACGCTTATGCGGGACTGGTTCTGCCGACGTGCTTTGCACACAGGTGGCTAGTGGGTGTGTGTTTCTCCAACTTTAGTTGAATCGAGTGTGACTATGCCCGGTCCTTGTTGAAGGTTAAAACAACACACTTGACGAAAAATCGTTGTGGTTTTGATGCGTAGGTAAGAACGGTTCTTGCTAAGCCCATAGCAGCCACGTAAAACTTGCAACAACAAAGTAGAGGACGTCTAACTTGTTTTTGCAGGGCATGTTGTGATGTGATATGGTCAAAACATGATGAGATATAAATTGTTGTATGAGATGATCGTGTTTTGTTAAAGTTATCGGCAACTGGTAGGAGCCTTATGGTTGTCTCTTTATTGCATAATATGCAAGCGCCATATAATTGCTTTACTTTATCACTATGTGATAGCAATAGTTGCAAAAGCAATAGTTGGCGAGACGACCTTGTGAGTCCGAATAGGACAAGGAAGGGGGGGCGGCGCCCCCCTTGCCTTTCCCCTCTCCCACTCCTTCCTTCCCCCTCCTTCTTGGACTAGGAAAGGGAGGGGCAAACCTACTCGGAGTAGGTTTCCCCGTCCTAGGGCGCGCCACCCCCTTGGCCGGCCCTCTCCTCCTCCCCCTTTATATACGGAGGAGGGGGGCACCCCATGGACACAACAATTGATCTCTTGATCTCTTAGCCGTCTGCGGTGCCCCCTCCACCATAATCCACCTCGATAATATCTAGCGGTGCTTAGGCGAAGCCCTACGTTGGTAGAACATCATCATCGACACCACGCCGTCGTGCTGACGAAACTCTCCCTCAAAGCTCGGCTGGATCGGAGTTCGAGGGACGTCATCGAGCTGAACGTGTGCTGAACTCGGAGGTGTCGTGCGTTCGGTACTTGATCGGTCGGATCGTGAAGACGTACGACTACATCAACCGCGTTGTGCTAATGCTTCCGCTTTCGGTCTACGAGGGTACGTGGACAACACTCTCCCCTCTTGTTGCTATGCATCACCATGATCCTGTGTGTGCGTAGGAAAATTTTGAAATTACTACGTTTCCCAACATCTATGATGTCTCTTACTGATTTACCGCTATCGTTTTGAGGTTATGCATTAGAGACAGTTGCATTCACATTAAATAGGGCACCATCTAAATCCGTTGAGGCAAGGCCGTATGAACTATGGTTTGGCAAGAAACCTAAGCTGTCGTTTCTTAAAGTTTAGGGTTGCGATGCTTATGTGAAAAAGTTTCAGCCTAATAAGCTCAAACCCAGATCGGAGAAGTGCGTCTTCATAGGATACCCAAAAGAAACTGTTGGGTACACCTTCTATCACAGATCTGAAGGCAAGATCTTTGTTGCTAAGAGTGGATCCTTTCTAGAGAAGGAATTTCTCTCGTAAGAAGTGAGTAGGAGGAAAGTAGAACTTGATGAAGTAATTGTACCTTCTCTCGAATTGGAAAGTAATTCATCACTGAAATCAGTTCCAGTGATGCCTACACCAATTAGTGAGGAAGTTAATGATGATGATCATGAAACTTCAGATCAAGTTACTACCGAACCTCGTAGGACAACCAGAGTACGATCATACGGTAGTCCTGTTCTGGAAGTCATGTTACTAGACCATGATGAACCTACGAACTATGAGGAAGAGATGATGAGCCCAGATTCCAACAGATGGCTTGAGGCCATGAAATCTGAGATAGAATCCACGTATGAGAACAAAGTGTGGACTTTGGTGGACTTGCCCGATGATCGGCAAGTCATTGAGAATAAATGGATCTTCAAGAGGAAGACGGACGCTGATAGTAGTGTTACTATATACAAAGCTCGACTTGTCGAAAAGAGTTTTTGACAAGTTCAAGATGTTGACTACGATGAGATTTTCTCACTCGTATCGATGCTTAAAGTCTATCCGAATCATGTTAGCAATTGCCACATTTTATGAAATCTGACAAATGGATGTCAAAACTGCATTCCTTAATGGATTTCTTAAAGAAGAATTGTATATGATACAACAAGAAGGTTTAATCAATCCTAAAGGTGCTAACAAAGTGTGCAAGCTCCATCGATCCATCAATGGACTGGTGCAAGCATCTCGGAGTTGGAATATACACTTTGATGAGTTGATCAAAGCATATAGTTTTATACAGACTTGCGGTGAAGCCTGTATTTACAAGAAAGTGAGTGGAAGCACTACAACATTTCTGGTAAGTATATGTGAATGACATATTGTTGATCGGAAATGATGTAGAATTTTCTGGAAAGCATAAAGGAGTGTTTGAAAGGATTTTTTCAAAGAAAGACCTCGGTGAAACTGCTTACATATTGAGCATCAAGATCTATAGAGATAGATCAAGACGCTTGATAAAATTTTTCAATGAGTACATACCTTGAAAAGTTTTTGAATAAGTTCAAAATGGAACTGTCAAAGAATGAGTTCTTCCTATGTTGCAAGGTGTGAAGTTGAGTAAGACTCAAAACCCGACCACGACAGAAGATAGAGAGAGAACGAAAGTCATTCCCTATGCCTCAGCCATAGGTTCTATAAAGTATGACATGCTGTGTACCAGACCTATTTTATACCCTGCCCTGAGTTTGGCAAGGGAGTACAATAGTGATCTAGGAGTAGATCACTGGACATTGGTCAAAATTATCCTTAGTGGAATAAGGATATGTTTCTCGGTTATGGAGGTGACAAAAAGTTCGTCGTAAAGGGTTACGTCGATGCAAGTTTTGACACCGATCCGGATGACTCTAAGTCTCAATCTGGGTAGATATTGATAGTGGGAGCAATTAGCTAGAGTAGCTCCATGCAGAGCATTGTAGACATAGAAATTTGCAAAATATATACGGATCTGAATGTGGCAGACCCATTGACTAAACTTCTCTCACAAGCAAAACATGATCACACCTTAGTACTCTTTGGGTGTTAATCACATCGCGATGTGAACTAGATTGCTGACTCTAGTAAACCCTTTGAGTGTTGGTCACATGGCGATGTGAACTATGGGTGTTAATCACATGGTGATGTGAACTATTGGTGTGAAATCACATGGCGATTTGAACTAGATTATTGACTCTAGTGCAAGTGGGAGACTGAAGGAAATATGCCCTAGAGGCAATAATAAAGTTATTATTTATTTCCTTATTTCATGATAAATGTTTATTATTCATGCTAGAATTGTATTAACCGGAAACTTAGTACATGTGTGAATACATAGACAAAACAAAGTGTCCCTAGTATGCCTCCACTTGACTAGCTCGTTTATCAAAGATGGTTATGTTTCCTAACCATAGACATGTGTTGTCATTTGATGAACGGGATCACATCATTAGGATAATGATGTGATGGACAAGACCCATTCGTTAGCTTAGCATTATGATCGTTACAGTTTCATTGCTACTACTTTCTTCATGACTTATACATGTTCCTCATACTATGAGATTATGCAACTCCCGAATACCGGAGGAACACCTTGTGTGCTATCAAACGTCACAACGTAACTGGGTGATTATAAAGATGCTCTACAGGTGTCTCCGATGGTGTTTGTTGGGTTGGCATAGATCGAGATTAGGATTTGTCACTCCGTGTATCGGAGAGGTATCTCTGGGCCCTCTCGGTAATGCACATCACTACACTACAAAAAAAATACACTTCTGTGATGATACGTGTTTGTCACAGTAGGTCACGTTTTCTGTCATGCATGTACATCCATGACAAATTTATGACAGAATCAATATAGTCATACCTGTGTTGTCGTAGAAGTGTTCCATGACATTACCAAAATTATGATCACGGAAGTGTCGACTTCCATGACGATAAATCGCGCGTCACAGAAGTGCTTTCGTCAAGGGTGACCGACACGTGGCATCCACCGTAATGGAACGCCGTTAAGCTATCGGGTCCGGTTTTGGATCCGATAACCCGTTAACAGCCCTGACCAATGGGGATTTTCCATGTGTAAAAATCATCATTGGCTGGAGGAAACACGTGTCGGCTCACCGTTGGGACAGATGTCATCCACTCATTGGACCCAAAGCGCCTATGATACGTCGACACGTGGCACGGCCCAACAGAGGCCCATTCCTGTGAAAAGGCCGACCCGTTTGACTTGGTCAAAAGGTGGCGGGCCGGCCCACGGCAAGCCTGTTAACGGCATGTTCGCATATAGCCCATTTACAGCCCGCTAACCCAGGGCCCGTTTACGGCCTATCCGAATTAGGCCAGTAGCATCATCTAGGCTGTCCAATATAATTCCAGCCTGTTTTAACTTCCGGCCCATATATGGCCCATGACGTCTTTTGGCCCATATGAGGCCCTTAGTAACCCTCGGCCCATTGACGGCCCGTGGTAAAACTGGCCCGTAATGAACAGTGTATCACTTTATACCCATTAACGGCCCATTATTCCGTTGCGCCGTTTCCAGCCCATGTTATCTTTCGGCCTTCTCAGGGCCCATTTATTCTTGGGCTCATTTCCAGCATTCGTTTACTTTCGGCCCGTTACTATCATTTTCTGCTTGTGGCCAAATACAGCGCGTGGTTACAGTCGGCCCGTTTGTGGCCCGTTAATACGTTGGGCCGTTTTCATAGCGTCATCAAATACGGCCGATTAACGACGGCTCGTTATGATCGGCCCATGAACGGACAATTTCAACTCTAGCCCATTTACGGCCATAATGTGGTCTGTTATTGGCCCATGTTTGGCCAACCGATCATACGGCCCCTAGAAGGCCCATTGATGATACGGCCTGTAAGAGGCCCATTGTGTCTACGCCCCGTAGAAGGCCCATTGTTTCTACGGCCCTTAGAAGGCCCATTGTTTCTATGGCCCGTAGGAGGCCCATGTTAACTACAGTAAATATGTAGCCCATTGTTAATGTGGCCTAGTTTTTAAAAATAGGTTATTGCGGCCACTAACAAACCGCGGAAAAAGAACTGCACTGACTACAAGAAAACAAATAAACAAGACAATAAGGAAATAAATAAGCAAGCAACTTACGCTAGGATATCACAGCTATTACACATATTACATCCACTGGGCATCAAAGTTCGCCAAAAGTGCAAATATAGGGAACAAAGCAGCATATAAACGCCGTAGCAAAACAAGTCCAGAACTCAAACCACTCCAGAAGAGCTCAAGAAACAATATCCTGGGTACCCATAATGCTGGCAAGATGCTTAGCAAGCTTATTAACTTTCTCTTGTTTAGCGCTTAAATCCTCCAGCACTTGCTGTTGCACCAGAAAGTATGCATCTGAATTCTGCAGGGACTTCCTCAGTCCTTCGGCTTCCTATCGCATAACATCTGATCAATGTCTTTCAACTTCAAGTTGAGACTCAAGAAGCCGAACTGATTCAAGCAGCGAGTTCGAAGAGCTGGTGCCAGCAGTAGTAGCCAGTAACTCGAACACTACATCAAGATAGGACTTTGGGGTTGTCTCAATGTCTTCAATGTAGTTTTTATCAGCTTTCATGGAGAACAACAAGGATGTCTCACTATCTTGAACCTTATCTGCATTACTTCCTTTACCATTGCATAACGGGGTACTCTTCTCCAATATTTTATCCGCGTTCTAAAAGAGAAACAAACAAACACATCACAGGTTTACAATGTAGTATATGAAACTCATTTTGGTAAACCAGTTCAGTAGTAAGGTGGACAGTATAACAGCATGAAACAAACATATATCTATGTAGTATGGTCACTGTATGGTCCATATCATTCTAGTGTTGCCAAATCAAGATAGATACAGTTCGAATCATATCTATTTAAGACAAAGCAGCATAGACAGAATATAAGTGTGGGAAACTACACAGCAATAACAACACTTGTAATGTGCATGGCATGAGAACATAACTGTTTATTCAATTGAAACTGAAATCAACATAGAGCAAGTTACAACAGCAAACACGTTAAAGAAACTAGTTTAAAACATACCTGTTGCGCCATTGGAGTTTCAATTGCATCCTTCAAATTTGAAATTAGTTGGTATGAGTAAATACAGTGATGCAAGAGCAAAGTAGTATGAACCATAGCTATGGACCTGACCTGAGAACAATTCTTCTGCTGCTTTAAGCGTTGACTTGGGGTTCGGAGTGGTGGTCCTCGTGCTTTGGGCACTGCAGTTGCCTTACTAACTGATCGTGTTTGGGTGCTCTGTGGTGGAGACGGTGCTGTGTCAACGGGAATTGGGTTACTATCTGTTGGGGTTGGGGTTAGAAGGGGTGTAGCTGGTTCTCTGTCCAACTGGGTAGGGGTACAATCTGCGTGAGTCTGGATTATGTGTGGTGGGGCTGGTTCTTGGGCAAGTACAACCGTGGTTCTATCTCCATCGACAGGTAGCACAATCTTTTCTGAAGACCATGATTTTACTCCCACAGATACTGCCATCACCCCCTCCAATTGAAATGGCTGATAAACAAGAAAAGTAATTGAATGTATAGACATTGTAAGATAGACAAGTGCAATGGATAGTAGGGAAGAAAACAGGGCATGAAATAATTCACATTTATGTTGTCTAACCAAACAGAATAGCAGGACATAATTTCAAATATATGATGGCTAATTAAACAGGATAGCATGACACAATTTCACATGTATGATGGCTAACTAAACAGGATAGAATGGCATACTTCAAAATATGATGACTATGTAAACAGGATGACATGATATAACTATATGATGTGTCTATTAAAGTGGTTGGCATGCCATAAATCACAAACATGCTGTCGATGGAAACATGATGGCATGATATAATTCACGGATAGAATGACATAATTCAAAATATGATGACTACGTAAACAGGATGAGATGATATAACTATATTATGTCTTTAGAAAATGGGTTAGCATGCCATAATTCAGATACATGATGTCTATGTAAACATCATGGCATGATATAATTCAAATATATGATTTATATACTAAGGAAGTGAGCAGAGGGAAATCGCATATATGATGTGTCAACTAAGGAGATGGCATTCAATATCGTGTATATAATGTAAAAACTAAGCATTGCAATACAACATATGCATGATATGAGTAATATAACCCTACCAAGTTTGAGCATACACCTCAGGGGGATAATAGAACTGGTCATCTGCCTCCGAATCCTCCTCTGGAGAGCTATCTGTAACCAGCAAGATATCTGCTTCAGCAGGTAGCATTGTCTGCTCTGAAGACCTTGTTTTCACTCCAGATTTCTCCATCACCAATTCAAATGGCTGATGCACATGAAGAGCAGTTGAATATACAAACATTGTCGACAAAAGCAATGAGAGATACAAAAAAAGGATGGCATGATATAATTCACATATATGACACTTGGCTAAACAGCATGGCACTGCATAATTCACATATATAATGCCTTGCAACAAGATAGCATTGCATAATTCACATATATAATGTCTTGCAATAAGATGGCATTGCATAATTCACATATATGGTAATTAGACACTAAACAGGTAGCATTCACACAAATCATGTCTAAACTAAGCAAATGACATAGCAATGCAAGATACCATACGCACGATATGAGCAACATAACCCTGCCAAGTTAGAGCATGCACCTCGGGGGGGTATAGGACTGGTCATCTGTCTCTGAATCCTCCTCTGAGGAGCTATCTGTAACCAGCAAGACATGCGCTTCGTCAGATAGCATTGTCTGCTCTGAAGACCTTGTTTCCACTCCAGATTTTTCCATGACCGTGCCGAATGGCTGATGCACAGGAAGAGTAATTGAATGTACTAAAATTGTTGACAAATTTAACACGTAATAAAAAAATGATGTCATGATATAATTCACATATAAGATGACTCGCTAACTAGGGTGGCATTGCAGAATTCACATATATGATGCCTAGCTAAACAAGATGGCATTGCATGATTCACATATACGATAAAGAAACTAAACAGATGGCATTGACACAAAGCATGTCTAAACTAAGCAGATGACATCTTTGATGTATACAGTAAGCAATGCAAGGCACCATATGCATGATATTACCAACATCAGCATGCCAAGTTAGAGCAAAGACCTCATGGGGTAAATAGGAGTGGTCTTCTGCTTCTGAATCCCCCTCAGAACAGTTATCTTCCTCTTGATTACGATCCGAAATGGGTGCAGGGGGGCTGCCTTTGCGCCCACCATGGACCGACGTCTGCATGAAATTTTATTGCCACGCAAGGCTCGTCTCTTTTGCTCTACATGTTCAGTTCCATTGTGTACAATAACTGACATGCATAGGAATAAAACATAGTGAGATTATGTAAGGAGTGCGTGCACAAATCCAGAGTGAAGGTAGCAAATTGTGGATAGACCCAAAACCAATGATAGCAGGCAGATAATAGCTTTAGTTAAAAAATACAGATAATGGCTCCTTTAATGTTTGTTTGCACCCAACATGAAACTCATAGTAGACACCCGAGATTAACCAGATAGTAGACAGATAGTACTGATTGCTGCCCCAATATGTACCCCACAACCATTTAAAAACTCAAGTTTCAGCATAAGTTTGGACCTGAGTCGAAGTCTGATAGGTGAACACGACGATAAAGTAGCATGTCATCATATTAAGCGATGCATAACGTAAGCAGACACGGAAGAGTGTGACCTCTCTTGCGGACCCGTGTAGTCCTCAAGGTCATCTGCTCAGTTGATGATGGTAATGCAGTTGTCGTGGCTGCCGGTGACGGGGAAGAAGATCTGAGGCGGCGAAAGACAGTCTGGAGAGCGGATCCCTGCTGTGGTGAACCCTTCCGTCGTTGGAGCAGCTGAGCTGGGGTGGAACACAGCACCGCAGGAGCAGGACAAACCACACAAGGTTTTCTTTGACACATATCTGTAACAGAAGTAATTGTGTAAGGGCTTGTTTGAATTTGAGGATTCTAACAATGCAGGGATAGGAAATAGACAGGAATAGAATAGGAATGCACGTGCAAAACAGAGAATTTAAAAACACAGGATTTCTGCCAATCTGGGTGTTTGGTTCACAAGAATTGGAAGATCATAGGATGCAAAGAAGCATGGTGAGATTAAGTCAAACCACAAGAAGTGTACAACCTCTTTGGCGAAGCCATGTCGATCTCAGCGTGATTGGGTTGGCCGGTGAGGATGCTCCGGCTGACTTGGCCGTCGGAGGAGGGGAAGAAGATCTTAGGCATCTGGAGATGGATCCCGAGGTACTGCTCCGCTGTGATGGAGGGTTTCGTCGTTGGAGCAGCTCCGGTGAGTTGTACGACACCGAGGCTGAAGCAGGACAAGAGAGACAACGTTAACCTGAGTGGAATTCTAATAGCATCTCCAATAGATGACGTAAAATACATAACCAGAAAGTGCTAGATGTACACATCAGCCGCTCATCTCGTAACTTAACTGTCGAAACTGAATTTAACTGTCGAAACTGAACTTAACTGTCGAAACTGAATTTTACTGTCGAAACTGAACGCACTAGAGGTGAGGCTACACGTCAGTCGACTGACTTTTTCATCTCTGGTCAGTCGATTTTGCAGCTGTTGGATACGAAATCAAGGGCCTGCAGTTCATCTTCAACCTCCACCCCCCCTGAGCCGCCAGCCACCACCGGCCAAACAGCCGCCCTCTGCTGCCAAGGGCCGGTGGTGCGCCGCCCCGCCCGCCCCGAAAACACTCCCCACCACCCGGCCATCCCTCTAGCCCCCCCCCCCCCCGTGCTGAGCTTTTTCTCCGGCGATCCCCACGCCATCGCCCCACCACCGTCGGCGACCATCGCCCCACCCTGAACCCTAAGATAGATAGTGGGGTACCTCTCCGGCGAGCCCCCCTCCCCGCTGCGGCTGGTTCTTCCTTAACTCCGGCGAGCCCCCCCACCCCCTGAGAATCGACTGACCCAAAAGTCAATTCAGTCAACTCAAGTGTAGCTAAATTGGAGCAGCATCGCAAGCAAGAGCAAGAGCGAGAGCAGCAGCGCGAGCAAGAGCAGACCAGGCAGGGGACCAAGAGCAAGAGCAGAGCAGCAGCGCGAGCGAGAGCTAAAGCAGCAGCAGCTCCTACTGATGTGGACGTCGCCGCCGAGGGAGCGATGACGTGGAGGAAGTGGCCGGCGACGCCGCCGTGGATGGAGCCGCGTCGTGTCGGCTCGGGACCGAGCGCTGGCAGCACCATGAGATCGAATCAAGAAAAAAATGCGGCGATTAGTGTACAACCTCTTTGGTGGCGCCGATTAGGCCGCAGCTTCATCCGAGGAAACGGTGATGATGATGCTCTTCTGGTGGTGCAGGTGAAGACGGCGGTGTGGGAATGGAGGTTGCGAGAAAGACGAGGGGAACGTCGGGGCAGCTCCTTGGAGGTGGAGGACCGGGTGGCTGAACCGGTGGGACGACCAGATCGACGACGGATCCTCATCCGGTACGGTGGATGAGGGACGTCGAGGTGTTGCTGTGGACGACGTCGTCGGGGAAGAGGCTTCGGCTGGGTGGCAGACGGAGGAGGGTGTGGGGCTTCGTGGGTTTTCCTGGCCTCGGTGTACGAATGGGTGGGCGGATGGGATGGGAGTGGGGAACCATGGCTTAGGGACGCACTTGTCCGAAATGTGGGGTAAGTTACAAAAGTAACCCCACCGATTTGAGGCGGTTCTTTTGGTTCAGGGGTATCACGGGCATTTCGCGTGTTGAGATTTCACAGGAGGTGGGAGTTTTCGCGCGCATTGTAATTTTGGAATAGCAAGGCGCGGGTTGAGATGGAGGGAGTTGTCGGAGCACAACGAGACAAAGATATATCTTAAATATTTTGGGCTAACAAGGCGCGGGTTGAAATTTCCGGACAAGCCTAACGTGTACTGTACCAAATCAATTCGCACTACAAATGTCATTCAAAACTTTGAATTCATGTTATGTTCAATTAAAATATTTCGCTACGTGTATAATGCATGCAACCTAGTACTCAAATGAACGTTTTAGTGCATTCCAAATGTATATACTATCGCTTCAATATGAACTAAATTTGAATTCGTTTCTCTATTTGAATAAGATCTACAATAATGATTGTTGTGAAGTCAAAGCATTTGAATTCGTTTCTTTGTTTTAATAAGATCTACAATCGTCATTATTGTCAAGTTAAACCATCGTTTGTGTATTATCTTCACAGCACACCACATGATTAGTCTCGAGTTACATATGAACTATGTGTACTATATGAACTCGAACTCGATTTTTTGAATCCACTTTATGTTGATTTCAAATCATAGTACATTTCAAGCTCTAGCTAGATCTTCACAAACTAAACCATGTCTCATATGTATAATGTGTTTATCACATTATGTATGGTGCCCCGCCCCCTACGCCTACAAGTATTTAGATGTGAGTGGAAAACACCACACATTACCACAAATTCAAATAAAATGTGAGAATGTTCGATATATAGTATTGTTTAGATTGTTCGATATTTAGTTGTAAGCTGCAAACGCCACACATTATCACAAATTCAAATAAAATGTGAGATTGTTCGATGTATAGTATGTTTAGATTGTTCGACATTTAGCTGTGAGTTGCAAACGCCATGCATTATCACATTATGGTATAACATGTGCAAAACCACAACACGCGTATCACCGCTATATTCATGCATGCATATGTTTAAAACACTATGATCTCCTATTCAAATATTTGAATCCACTTTCATATCAAATTATGATCTTTGTTAGTCTCTTACACCCACACAATCCTCTAACCTTTGTAGCTACCACTAACTTTCTCTCGTGCATGCACACGCCCTCCTCGCCCTCCCCCTCCCTCAGCATTCTATCCATCGCACACATTCATTTTTTTCTTTAGGTCGTTCTCCCACAGTCTCCACAACACCTTTCCGACACACACCGATCGATAAACCTCTCCAACGATGTCTTCCTACAACATACACACGCACCTTCAATCTCCTCCTTTATGTGTCCTTGCCTCGTGTCTCTCATACGGTCCCACACACTACAAAAAAAAGACACATCCGTGACATTTTGGGCCGAACGAAAAAAAAATCTGTCATACATATGACACTTCTATGACGATAATTGTGACAAAACCCGGTATCATCATAGATGTGGTGGGCTCCTACTTCTATGACAAAAAATCATGACAGAAAATGGGCTTTTCGTCCTGGGCGGGCCGGAGACGCAGCTGCATGACATTCTTTGGGCCGTCCATGACGGAAAAAACCGTGGTAGAAGCGAGGGCGAGGAAAATTTCGGGGAGTTCCCGGTTACGGTGGGAGGTCGGGGCCGAACGATGCGCGTTTCTCTCGTACACATACGCGCGTGTGTGCAAGGCGTTGGCTCTAACTGAACCCGAGCGAGGCGTTGGGCTCTAACTGAACCCGAGCGATTGCACTACAGGCTACGCGTTACTGAACCCGAGCGATCGATCGATGGCTGTTAACTGAACCCGATCGAGCGATTCCTTCGCTACTGCTGCTAACTGAAGCCGATCGATGCTGCCTCTGGATGAACAGTGAGCGTTGCTGGGGGGTTTGGATGAACAGTTCCCGGTGGGGGTGGATGAACAGGACCCCGTGGTGTTGCCTCTGGATGAACAGGACCCCGATCGATCGAGCCGGTTGGGGCTGGATGAACAGGACCCCGTGGAGGGCAGGATGAATAGTAGACGGTGGAGGGCTGGATGCACAGTAGCCCGTGGAGGGGTGGTTGGACAGGAGCCCGTGGAGAGGGCTGGTTGAATAGTAGCCGGTGGAGTAGCGCGTGGTGGAGGCTGGATGAACAGGAGCCCGTGGATGAACAGTCGCAGGTGGAGGCTGGAGGAGGTCGATGGTGGATGAACAGTAGCCCGTGGAGGCTGGAGGGGGTCGACGGTGGAGATGAACAGTGTCCCGTGGAGTCCCGTTTTGCGGTACGCCACACCCCTCTCGATGAACAGGACCCCCGTTTCGACCGTAGGAGGTCCGTTTCGTCCATTTTGCGATACGCCACACCCCTCCCGATCAACAGGACCCCCATTTCGACCGTAGGAGGTCCATTTCCTCCGTTTTGCGGTATGCCAGACCCCTCTCGATGAACAGGATCCCGTTTCGAATGTGGCCGGTCGAACACAAGGCCGTTTCCTCCGTTCTGCGGTACGCCAGGCCTCGTTTCCATCGCCTGTTCCGTCCAAGCCCTCCCGATGAACACGACCACGCATTCCGTTCCGACCCGGCCGGTTGGCTCCCACGCGTTTCGTTGCCTCCCGATGAACACGACGCATTCCGTTGCCTCCCCATGAACACGACGCATTCCGTTGCCTCCCCATGAACACGACGCATTTCGTTGCCTCCCCATGAACACGACGACGACGCTGTTTCTCCGTTCCGACCCAGCCATGTCAACGAGCCCTCGCCGTACGTATGCGCGAGTAGGCGTTCGAGACCCCGCCCGTACGTACACATACGTGGCCGTATTTTCTTTCTTGCACCCTGGCCGTTGTACGTACGTGTACATGCTACGTGCGCGCCTCTACTACGACACGTGCGTGCCTCTACATCCACCAGTATATATGTACGTACACGTTCGCGACCAGAATGACAACGCTACGTACGCTTCGACTAGGTGGGTCCCGACTGTCACGCACTTCCTTGCGTGCGAAGATGTAGCTGGTGGGTCCCAGCAGTCAGGGGGCGAATTGTTTTTTTTTGCCCGGACGCACTTCCTTGCGTCCGAAGGTGTAGCTGGTGGGTCCTAGCAGTCAGGGGGGAAACATTTTTTTCACGAAATACGGTGGCCCGTCCGGTGGGTCCCCGCTGTCAGGTGGAGGAATAATTATTTTGCGCGTAATAAGGAGGCACTTCCTTGCTGCGGCCGTGGACCCAGCTATCAGCGTCTCCATGCACAGTACTCTTCCGATGGAAGTCGGTTGTTGACCACATTGACCACGCCGCGCCGAGAGCACCACGGCGGTGGACGACGGCGAGGCCTAGGAAGGGGACGACACGGAGGTAGGGAAGACTCGGCAGTTGTTTCCCACGCGGAGGGGAGTACGACTGTACGAGGGTTTACTGGTTCGTCTGCCGTCACCGGAGAATAACAGCAGGTGTGGGTGAGTAGAGGGATGGCTCGGTCAACGATGGGAGTACGGTGGGGCGGTGAGGCCTACGCGGCAGCACAGCCGGCCGTGGGGAGGAGGGAGCAGGCAGTCCCGCCGACGCTTGTTTGAGCGGCTGGAGCAGGAAGAGCAGAGATTGAAGAAGCACGACGGCCGTTGGATGGACATCCAACAGTCAGTGCTTGTGCGTCAACCTTTTTTTAGGAAAGCCTCAAATCTGTGGAAAACAGCATACAGCCCATCTGCCATTATTTCTAATAATTTACAGCCCATTTGCTAATTCTTAAGGTTTTTTTTGGAGCCCATATTCTTTTTGTTAGCATTACAACCCATATTGTGGCCATGGTTAAAAAATTATACGAAATTTTGCATATTTCGGTGCGGTCCGAACTGTTTTTAATCCCGAAATTTCGACTCACATTCAAACTGATTTTAAAAATAAATGTATATCAATATAAAATCCAACAAATTCTCCACGCATAAAAATTAATGTAATTTAAAATCTTGAAATGAAAAAAAAGATATTTGAAACTAATTGCCGGTTTGATGTGTTTTAAAAATGTACAGCCCATTTCTCATTACTGATGGGCCATTTTCTCGGCCAGGCGAATGAAATCTCTCCTCGTCTTGAAAGATTTGCAGCCCAACAGGCCTGACAAAGCGACTTACTTGGCAAATCACAAAAAAACTGGGTTGTGACCGTGGACCCAGCTGCCAGCCTCTCCACGTACAGTACTCTTCCGATGGAAGTCGTTCCTTGACCACGTTGACCACGCCGCGCGGAGAGCACCACGGCGATGGACGACGGCGAGGCCTAGGAAGGGGACGACGCGGAGCCGAGGAAGACGCGGCAGTGGAAGCCCGCGCGGAGAGGAGTACGAGGGTTCACTGGTTCGGCTGCGGTGTGAGGCTGCCGACGCCGCAGGGCCTGGCCAGCAGTGGGAATAGTAGGGGGCGGTGAGGCCTCTGCGGCAGCACAGCCGACCACGGGAGGCAGGAGCATGCGGCACGACCGGCGCTGCTTTGGGCGGCTGGAGCAAGAAGACCAGAGGTTAAAGAAGCACTACGGCTGTTGGATGGACATCGTACGGTCACTGGAGCTAGAATCGTTCATATTGACTAAGTTGACAAAGCCCTTCATCCCCATCAACTTAGTAGGCCCACAAGTCAGCCTCCCACCAAGGTGTGTCCAAGCTAGCCGGGGGAGTATTCATTTTTTGTGCGTAATAACAAGGCACTTCCGGTGGGTCCGAGCTGACAGCGGGGGAACGTTTTTTTCGCGAAATATGGTGGCCCGTCCGGTGGGTCCCAGCTGTCAGGGGGAAACGGTTTTTTTCACAAAATACTGGTGGCCCATCCGGTGGGTCCCCGCTGTCAGGTGGAGAAATAATTATTTTCCGCGTAATAAGGAGGCACTTCCTTGCGGCTGCCGTGGACCCAGCTGTCAGCCTCTCCACGTACAGTACTCTTCCGATGGAAGTCGGTCGTTGACCACATTGACCACGCCGCGCCGAGAGCACCATGGCGGTGGACGACAGCGAGGCCTAGGAAGGGGATGACGCGGAGCCGGGCAAGACGCGGCAGTGGATGCCCACGTGGAGAGGAGTATGAGCGTTCTCTGGTTCGGCTGCGGTGTGAGGCTGTCGTCGCTGCAGAATAACAGGGGGTGTGGGTGAGTGTAGGGATGGCCTGGCCAGTGGTGGGAGTTGTATGGGGGTGGTGAGGCCTGCGCGGTAGCACAGCCGGCCACGGGAGGCAGGAGCAGGCGGCACGACCGGCGCTGCTTTGGGCGGCTGGAGCAAGAAGACCAGAGGTTGAAGAAGCACTATGGTCGTTGGATGGACATCATACGGTCACTGGAGTATTGACTAAGTTGAAAAAGCCCTCCGTCCCCGTTAACTTAGTAGGCCCACAAGTTAGCCTCCCACCAAGGTGGGTCCCAGCTAGCAGGGGGAGTATTCATTTTTTTTGTGCGTAATAAGGATGCACTTCCGGTGGGTCCGAGCTGACAGCGGGGGGAACGTTTTTTTCATGAAATACGGTGGCCCATCCGGTGGGTCCCAGCAGTCAGGGGGGAAACGTTTTTTCGCGAAATAAGGTGGTCCGTCCGGTGGGTCCCCGCTGTCAGGTGGAGGAATAATTATTTTGCGCGTAATAAGGAGGCACTTCCTTGCGGCCGCCGTGGACCCAGCTGTCAGCCTCTCCACGTACAGTACTCTTCCGATGGAAGTCGGTCGTTGACCACGTTGACCACGCCGCGCCGAGAGCACCAGGGCGATGGACGACGGAGATGCCTAGGAAGGGGACAACGCGGAGCCGGGGAAGACGCAGCAGTGGAAGCCTGCGCAGAGAGGAGTACGAGGGTTCACTGGTTCGGCTGCGGTGTGAGGCTGCCGTCACCGCAGAATAACAGGGGGTGTGGGTGAGTGGAGGGATGGCCTGGGCAGCGGTGGGAGTAGTATGGGGGCGGTGAGGCCTCCGCGGCAGCACAGCCGGCCACGGGAGGCAGGAGCAGGCAGCACGACCGGCACTGCTTTGGGCGACTGGACCAAGAAGACCAGAGGTTGAAGAAGCACTACGGCCGTTGGATGGACATCGTACGGTCACTGAAGCTAGAATCGTTTATATTGACTAAGTTGACAAAGCCCTTGGTACGTTCCAACTTAGTAGGCCCACAGGTCAGCCTCCGAAACGGTGCGCCCCAGATGTCAGGGGGAGGAATCATTTTTTGGGCGACCGAAGCTAAGAATATCCGAGATTGAAGAAGAAGCATGACATCAGTTGGATAGACATCCAACGGCCACTGCTGCTAGAACCGTGTGTTGACTATAATAAGTTGACAAAGCCTTGCATACGCGTCAACTTATTTTTTTAGGGGACGCATCACTTAGTAGGCCCACAAGTGTGTGGCAGAGAACTTATAGCCCATTTGCGTTTTGTAAGAATGTACAGCCCATTTTTGAATTCTAATGGAATTTACAACAGCTTATTTACAGTTTGTTAAAAGTACAGCCCATTTTTTAGCTAGGACAATGATTAATAATATCAACCAACCGTTGAAGACAGAATTCAATGAAATTTCCCACATTTTGATGGGATCCGAAATATTTTTATCCCGAAATTTCTAGTCAGATTAAATATAAATTTGTATTACATAAAAATCCAACGAAACATTACGCGCGCAACAATGAAAATTTAAGATTTTCAAAATCCATAAATAATATTTTATAAAACTAATTTCGTGTTTGGTGCATTTTTATAGTTACTGCCCAGTTTTTATAATTACATCCCATTTATTATTTTTTAAAGCCCATTTTCCTGTTAAGCCTAATGCATCCCTCCTAGGAAAGATTTGCAGCCCAGTGGGGCGGAGAATAGCAAGTTGACCTTGCCTGGGTATTCCTCAAAAAGACGTATAGCTGGGCTAGCCATTTTCATCTTGAAAAAATTAGTATCTGGGCTGGATATCTGGCCTGGGCTAGATGGGCAACAGCCCGCCCAGTTAATACCCTGCTCTCCTCTGAACAACAACGAAATCATCGCCAAGAAAAACTCTGCAGTGCTCACGCCTCAAAAACACAAATACTGCTCGAGCTGCTTGGTCCCAGCTGTCGGCCGCACCTTGTGCAATTCTCTTGTTTATATTGACTACATAGGGTGACAATGGTGTGGGACCGTGATGTCAAGAAACCAGGAGAAAGCAAAAAAATTATAGTTGTACATAATAAGGAGGCACTTGCGTACGTACGGCTATGGCCCTACTGGGTCCCTAGTGTCATCCAGTCAAAATAAAGTCATCTCCTGAATCCTCATGTTCGTTGACGATGTTAACAATGCTCGGCGCCACGGCGAGCGCAACAACTCAAAGGACAACAAAGAGGGCCTCGCGGGCCCTACAGATGGTCTGATACAGCGCCCGCTGCTCATTCAGGAAGCCAGGATCATCGGACACCTATGAGCACCGTCGAGAAACTGAGACGGCATGAAACGGTAAGGCCGTGCTTGGGAGCTCTGGTTTATTTCAAACCTGTATTAACATACAAGTGTAATTTACTCGTCATCGGAAACAACGCGTAAAATACACGTGTAATGAAACTGAGGGCCCGAGGTCTGTAAGTAAAACCGGCGGGTTACGCGTGTAATTTGAGAGACCAGTGTATATTTTACGAGCACTGCTATATGGACGACATTACCAGACGATACATGCACGACGTGCGTATCATGCCATCCATGGGCAAGGCTGAAACAGCAGCTAACGGCTGGATTAGAAATCGTCCGAGTGTCATTCAGCGTTTTTATCGTGTGTGAAGTACTTCCGATATTTTACTAGTCGAAATCGACCAACCAAGCGCCTTCGCCCGAGACCATCTGCTTTAATTTACAAGCGTCAGTTTTACAAGCGGTTTTGGTTGGAAAACGACGATCCAATCACGACCTAATATCATGAGTTGGTCGAAAGATCATATGGTTTTACGTCTAACCTACCCGACTTGTCGTATAGGCTATGAATGAAACATCAGACGATGAACTTCTTAGGCACGGAAACAACAGAAGAGGATGATCTTCTTAACAAGCAAATCACTGGCATTAGATCGACATGCAAAACAATACGAAGCATTATTCTCAGGAGGCACGGTGAACAGCTCGTGATGCCGCATGCCACAACATTCCAAGCTCAACTTTGCAATCAAACACAAGGCCTGGCATTACATAGACGATATTCAGAACAAACTCTTAACATAGAAATATCTCAGCAGAGTAACTATTTACTTCTAAACTGAACACAGGAATAGGAAAAAACACTCGACGCTGCTCACAGCAAGGGCGTCCCACTCAAAAATATCAAATGCATGTCTTCTGGCTAACATCAATGAGCAAATTTTGACAAGGTTTTCCAATTCCAATATATTAAACTAACGTCTTCTTGCTAACATCAATGATTAAACTTTGACAAGCTTTTCCCATTCAAAATATGTAATGCATATGATCGTGGAGTCCTGTCGTAGCTTCTTGTACTTGTTTGGGCACTTTTTGCCCAGGGCACTCCACGTGTTGTTAAATTGCCAATGGTCTCTGCAGACTAGTCATGTCACCGGTGTCTAATAATAATCTGTAAAGCTTCTCGGTCATTCCTTCTGTAATGTAGCGCAAACAGTGACTGCTTCTTTCTGCAAAGTGGAACGACCAACTGGACCCAGTAATGCAGCAGTTTGCCTTGGACACATTGGCTCCTTTTGTGCAGTTCAACTAAAATCAAAGTCGGAATAAAACCGAGCTTTAATTTTGATATCCCTGTAAGCAAAAATAGGTATAAGGGAAACAATTACTGAGAAATAACGGTTGATGACTTGTACTCCCAGAAGAAAAGCATCTACTGATCTACTTTATCTAATGGGAAACAAAGCAGGAGAGTAGCAATTCTCCATCAGTGTGATTCATTCATATTGACTGAGACATTATCTTAACAATGCCTTGTTTCAACATGTATAAAGAACGACAAAGCAGAAAAGTACCATTCCTAAAACAATGCAACTGATTCATTTTAACAGAGACATTATCTTAACAATACCTTGGTTAAACATGTAGAAAGAACTACAAAGCAGGATAGTACCATTCCTAACAAGTGTTGCAGTTTTGAACTAAGATTCAGTAGTTAATTAATTCTGAGAGTGGCATTGCTTAATTTTACCAGCGGCATTAGATTAACGAAAAGCATAAACAGTTCCAGGGGAGAGTGGGCGCAACAACAGTATGTGCTTCCATCTACTTATAAAGGGGGTGATGCAGAGTTTGTTGTAACAAAGCAACAAGCATCATGTCTGGGTTGGTCCCATTTTTGTTCACTACTTAATGGGAAAAGACATCAATACAATAGCTTCAATTCAACATTTATTTAAAACAGTACCAATACAAGTAGCACAACATCTCAAAGCACACTACACAATCATGTGGATGAAGGCCTGTACTGACCTTTCATGAGACGACAAAGATAAAATACGAACTCGATCTCCTTTTGTGCAGTTCCACCAAAATTAAGCAAAGTCACCGGTGTGACATTCAAGTTGAACTGCATAAAACACTCTTAAAACATAAGTGTTTCGAGTAGCGAAGCAAAATGTCGCAATAGCAACAAGTTGAATCGATAGCCCTTTTTTTAACAGAGGCAAAAAAGGAAACAATTACTTGCCAATAAAGGAGGATGAAACAAACAGTGACAGAAAGAAGCATCTAACTTATCTTGGATGGAAAACAAAGTAGGACAGTAGCATTTCTAAAACAGTTGCATTGATTCATATTAACAGAGACATTCTCTTGAAACAACATTCGTTAAAAATGTAATTTACTTTTAACAGTGGCATTGCTTCAATTTTCCGGCGGCATTCTTAGATTAACAACAGCAAAATAGCTGTATGGGACATGCCAGCACCATGTGCATCCACACGTATAAATGGGTGATGCAGAGTATGTAGCCAAGCAGCATATATGCGCTGGTCCCATATTTGTTCTCTTTGAACATTCTTCCTATGTGAGGGCAGCAAATCTAGTCCTGCACAAACTACCCGACCCCCAGTTTCTTTCCCTTTTCAACAAAGAGATCGGTTCCTTACAGATGTGTGTACTGGGTTACCCCCTTTTTCCCTTTTCGACCTACAAAGCGGCTGGATAGCCAGTCTATACTAATTTCCGCCCCTCCTTTCCTCATTGAACCACGTCCTAGATTCTTGCTCCAGCCCACCGCACCCTTCTTTCCTCTTTGAACCAAGACCTAGATTCGACTACAGATCGAAAAAGATCCACATGCAGCTAGAGCAACGACGGTTTCAAAGAAACGTATACCTTAGGGTCGTCGAGATGTGGCAAGGCGTGCGGCGGGAGGCCGGATCTGCCCACACTACGTACGGCAGCAAGGAAGAAGGGGTCGGTGGCCCTCCCGGACAGGCGCTGGGTGAAAGAGAACAGCGCAGCCGGCAGTGGATTGCCTCCCTCGCCGAAGGCGATAGAGTGAATGCTGCACCTCCTCCCCTTCCCGGTGCGACGGGATACGGACGCCTCCTTCACCAGCTGTGAGGGGGGAGAGAGAGACAAGAGGCCAACGCAGTCTTGTTTAGATCTGGTGAAGAGAGGGTGAGAGACTGTGAATATAGCAAACCCTAGCAAATGAACGCTGAGCCTCCAGCGTGTAACATATATGTAGTGCGGCGAGCGTGTGGAGAGTGCAAACCCTAGCGAACAAGCGCTGAGGCTCCCGCTTATATATATACTACTGTAGTACGGACTGAGCTCCGGTGCCTTCACTGCACCTGCTTTTGGCTGTATGACAGGTGAGCCAGCCACATTTTGGGCCCACCTGTCATAAATCCAAAGGCAGGTGCACTAAGTCAATGAAGCTGCGTCCATATAGTACTCTCGTGTATACGACTAATATATAGTGGAGTGGTTTTCTTATTCTCTCCATAACAATCGTTTTAAATTGTGTAAGTACGAAACGAAACTCTTTATTTAATGTACAGTGAAGAAAACTAGTACTACTTCCGATGAACTAACGATCCACGCCCACGCGTCCTGGTCACACTTCCTGTCCTTCACGTGTGGTACACTACCCTCCCTTAAGTGAACAACCACACATGCGCCAAATTATCGGAAACGTGTGAGAGTGTGTACAAATAAAGAATTTTAATTTCAATTATCGGAAAGGTTTGAGAGTATTACAAAGTTTGACTTCAGTCAAATCTAATATGCGGAGTAAATAAAAATGGAGGGCTACTACGTCCATCCGGGTTTTTAGTCCACACCATTTTTTAAATCAAAGTTAATAGCTGGACAAATAAAATTACAGGGGAGCTGGAGACAAAGTTGTGAGAAGGCTTAGAAATCAATACAAAACTTATGCTCTTAGTACCAACGTCGATCCTTCTTCGAGGAAACATTTGGTTCATAGCCAATTGTGTGATAAAATTGCACCAACGTGAAAGACGACTCCGTCTCCAACGCAACCAAGGTGAACTGACGAAGGATATCATCTTTGTGCGTAACAAGCAAAGAGCACTGATGGAAGACAGGTTGTTTTTCATTGAAAATCGATCAGCTTCACCAGCCGACGCAACCATGAGGCGCAACCATGAGCATCGATAGGTCATCGTGGTGATGCATCATCCATTTGGCATCAAGTTTGGGTGAGGCACCTATGAAGTTCGACAAATCCTCACTGTGGTCTATTTCTTCTCAGTAATCAAGCTCGAGGAAGGAAGAACCACGTGGCAGAGGACAGTGAGGCAGAACAACAATGGCCATCCAATTTTGTGCAGTTCCACTAAAATTGAGGAAGACATGCCCGGGTATGGAGACACGCATCGCTGTTTCCAAAAATATAAAAAAGGGTTAGCAACGACATCTCAATTGTCAATAAGAATTAATGAAAAGTACACCAACAAACAGAAGCATCATAATTATCTTGATGGGAACTAAACCAGGATACCCGATAAAAAAGCATTTCTTCATTTAACCAGTGATAGTACTACCACCATATGGACAATGACCGCACAACCACCATGTACTTTTTGTCGAAACAACATGTATACCTCCACCGAGGCATAAATCAGGACAACTTTTCGAGTGGCATTTCCTCTATAGTAGTACTAGTAGGTGATGTTGGACCAGCCGACGAACCCTAGCTACTATGCATGGGGAGCTGGGGAGTAGTCGCATAGAAGAAAACCCGCACGCAGCGACCTGGGGAGCTGGACCAGTACAAGAAGTTATACCTCAGGTGGGCGAGATGTCGTTTAGGCGGGCGGGCGGGATCTGCCCACACGACGGCAGCGAACAAGGGCGCAGAAGATCTTCGTCCGCGCCAGCGCCGGCTCCGAGAGGACGGTGCGCATCGGCTTCCTCCGTCGCCGACGGCGACAACGTCAACGCTGCACCTCCTCACCTCCCGCAGCGGACGGGATTCGGCCGGATCTGTGACCACCGGTGAGGAGAGAGATAGAGTGGACACTGTCATCTTGTTTTGATATGGAGAGGGTGAGAGAGCGAGACGCGAGAAACTCTATCAAACAAGAGGCTATAATGGAGTAAAAAAATCTCTCCATAGCAGTGGTTTTAAATAGAATACGCGCATTCCCGGAAAAAAGAAACGAAAACTGGCGGACAATTTTTCTAACGTACCAAGAAAGAAAACTCGATCAAAAACACGCCCCCGCTTCCAGGTCGTGAGAGTCGTCGTGCACACACACATAGACATAGACATGCATATCCGTGTTTACGTAAAATTCCATTTCCATCTCCATCTCCAATCATATTTGTCCAACTGTCACATTATTTACGTTGTTAATTATATACGCAGCAATATGAACGTACAGCATCTCTTGTTTGTGCCCGTCCGGACCGCTGCCACGGTCGGTCCTGACCAACCCGAACCCTCTTCATCACCCGCGCATGCTTCCCGCCCAAAACGGTCAGTGCCGCATTCATGCCCGGCCAGAGCGAACGTGACCTCTCACTGGCGCCGGCATTGAAGCGGCGCGTCGGCCGAGAGAGCGTCGCCCGCGCCGCTTCCGGGTGCACGCGGCTGCTCCGCGTTCAAAGGTCGCAATAGCCGGCTACAACATGCATGTAAAAAGTTCTTGGGAGTCCGTGCTACAGCTAGCTGTCCTCCCCCAACTCGTCAATCTCTTCCAGTAGTGCTAGTACTCCATGGCGCGATCCATCGACAAGCAGGCGGGAAAGTTATCGTATACTCGGTTTGTGGTGAGTGGCATGCCGAGCGACCGTGTGGGGTCGAGCCGTGGAGGAGGGTGAGACACGAACACGACAGACGTGATTTAAACGTTGGTTTTGCTTGATGGCGCGATCCAACGAAACGAAACGTTGGTTTCTCTCCGTTTCCATTTTTTCTCCGGAAAAACGGAAACTTTCCACTCCATTTTCATTCCTATTCCAAGGTTGCCCCGTTACAACATTCCATCAAATACAAAGGAAAAATAACACGCATGCTGATGCATCTCAATGATTCACAGATCATAGCCAATATTTACTTCACAACTAAAGAAAAAAGTTGTGAGAGCGTGTACGAAAGAAAAACTACTGATGGGGTCACTACGACTTAAACCCTAAACCCTAAACATGATTTAATTTCCTGGCCAGGTAGAACCTGTCGAAGGAAAGACGGCTGGCACCCTCGGATCATACGATGCTTTTGTGCAGTTCCACTAAAATCGACCTGAGCATCCCTGATGGCAAAGATATTGAAGAAGTGTGATTAGAATAATAGTACTGGCACTAGTTCATGAGACATAAACTCATCACAAGTAGAAGCCGGTAGAAGTAGAGAAAGATCGACCTGGAGATGGAGCTATGGTAGTGGAGCAAGCCGGCTCCAAAAGGAAGATGGACTACCTGGGACGTCGGGCTATAGCTAGAAGGGCGGTTGGGACACGGCATCAGCCCATACCGCGATGACCCCCGATTTGGACGCACTGACTGTGGGATTTCTTCCTCGCCGATGTCGACCGCGTCTACGCAGAACATTGTTCCCTTCCCCCAGCTGCGGGATTAGGCCCGTCGTTCTATGCTTGTGAAGAGAGCAACCATTTTATAGTGGTTTTCTTTTTCTCTCCATATCAACCATTTTATATTGCGTACGTGTCATTCAAGAGTGAAATGATGGTTGCTTGTTCTGACTAACTTACTGTGTGATTTGACTGCTCCTTAGTGGCCCCTACACGTACTCCCCCTACGTGTATGCAATAGTCACACGTACACATGGACGCAAAAACGCGCGCGACGCCCTAATGCATGCATGTCCGAGCACACGCACGGTCACGCTCAAGTGCTCAACCTACTCGTGCATGCACACACATACTCAGTCAGGGTGAGCTAGTGACCGTATAAACACCGAAAAATATATATATATATTGAGCGCAATGAGCGTATTATGAAGTCCACTGACCGTATTTTTACAAATATACAGTGACACACAGTGTATTTATCTCGTTTGAAATTAAGCCATATTAACTGGAGAGGAGGCAGTATGGACTAGCATTACTTTGCTGTGTCCCGTCAACTTGCCGAACGAGGAGAAGGTTGCAGGACGGGAGAAGCTTGCGCGCGGTGGCTCGCAGGACAAGGAGAAACTTTTGACTAATGCAAGCTCTCCCTCGCTCAGGCGGTGGACGTGCAACAGTTAATTCGGTGTCAGATTGCAAGAAGCATACACTATACTACTAGTGCTATTATTGTTCGACTTCCCGAATAGGCGAACAGCCAAGCGCAAAGTTTACTAGTACTACTACTATAGTCTATAAAGATACGTACTATACTAGTACTAGGAACCGGATGGAAGAGCGTCTGCACTCTTATTATAATTTTAAAATGTGATAAAGCAATCTTCAACACATTTGGTTCTCTTCGAGGGTTCTCGCATGTGATAATGGAAGTTGATTGCATGGAACACTCGCCACAATTCTCGCTTAATTCTGGCTCATATCCTGTTACAAATAGTAGCGCTCGGTAATATTTTCTCTTTTTTTGTTATTCAGCATGTAAACAGGTCAGCAAACCTTGCGGCGCATCTTCGTGCGAACCGTGCTTGCTGCACTTTGAATGTGGCCGAGAGCTGGCTTGATGAAACACCTCGCTTCCTACTTCTTTTTTTGCGGGGTACCTCACTTCCTAGTGACCAGTGTCTTGGCTGATCGTCCTAAGAATGCTTATATATGAATAAAGCCCTCTCATTTACCCGCAAAAAAGATTAAGCCATATTAACCGGAAAGGAGGGAGTATGGACTAGCACTACTTTTTGGTGTGTCCCGTCAACTCGCAGAACGAGGAGAAGCTTGCAGGACAAGGTGAAGCTCGCTTACGCCTTTTGACTAATGCAACCTACCCTCGGTGGACATGCATCAGTCCATTCGATGTCAGATTGTCAGAGGCATACACTGTAGTACCCAACATGCAAAGTACCATCATTGTTCGACTTCACGAAGAGGCGAAGAGCCAAGCGCGGTAGTACGAGTAGTACTACTACTAGAACCGCATGGTGGAGCGTCTGTACTCTTATTTTTTTCATCTCTGATAAAGTACACGTTTATTCTGAAGAAGGGCGGAAAACGGCAGCCCAACATGTATTGAATGATATCGATCAACCAACCATGCTCGAATATATCTTGGCCTCCATGCGAGCCCGTCTGTGTGTTCTCGCTCCTCGTCTCTCTCAAGGAACGGCGGGTTGGCTCTTTGCCGTCAATTGAGATCGGTTTTCTCACACTCCTGTCCCACATGTCAGTGATATGCCAAGAGGAGGTGCGTTGACCGACTGGCCATACGCGTACTTGGTTTTGCACCTTCATACTACTCGTCCCTCTGTCACAGTTTACAGGGCGCGCTTCATTATGATGCATTTCTCTCAATGCATTTCCACCACCAGAGAGACTTTAGACGCGTTTGGTTTAATGCTCAATTAATTAGGGCGTGGTAACCGCAATCAAGTCCACAATTTTCTCTCCATGTACTGTACTACTACGGAGTGGAGTAAGTGCATGCATGTGTGTACCCGGGGTGGAAGCACTGCATGCATGTGTGTATGCATTATTCCCTCTAGTAATAGACGCCGTGCTATAACTACCAATGCTATTTTTCAGGCCGATCGCTAGTCTCCTTGGTCCCACAGATTTTTTTTTCTTTTTTCTGAAGCGCGTTGTATAAACAGTGACGGATGGAGTAGTATGAGCGGATTCAAAGAAGAGCATATTGATGGTTGCTTCTTCAGAGCAACTTACAATGGGAAAGGTGGGGCTTATGATTTGACTGCTCATTACTCACTATTAATGCAGCGCAGCGACCGGGCTGAGTCTCCCATGCGGTTGTGCACTACCCCCTCGGTTCTTAAATATACTCCGGAGTATTTGTCTTTCTAGAGATTTCAACGAGTGACTACTCAAATATTTGTCTTTTTAGAGATTTCAAATGGACTGGCACATACGGATGTATATAGACATATTTTAGAGTGTAGATTCACTCATTTTGCTCCGTATGTAGTCACTTGTTGAAATCTCTAGAAAGACGAATAGAATATTTAGGAACGGAGGGAGTACACATACGAAGCAAAATGAGTGAATCTACACTCTAAAATATGCCCGTTTGAAATTTGTAAAAAGACAAATATTTAGGAACGAAGGAGTATATTTTTGTGCATGGCACATGGACTCGGATGATGAAGAGGCTTCTGGCAATGCTATCAAGCTTCCATCATTTGTTTACATAATTGACGTACTATACAAATAATTTTCCAGCGACATGAAATTGTACAATGGTGTGAGCTTTCAGCTTTTGTTTCGCGTGTCTTGCCATCGATGCTCTTTCGGAAACAATAAAAAACTAACTTCCTTGCTAATGCATGTCAATTATTAGCAGATCAGAGCTAATAATTACATCACAACTGAAGACAGAGTTGTGAGAAGGTGTTAAATTAAAATTGATCCATGCTTTCATTGGCAGCAACGTCCCCCCAGCTCTGTCTAAATCAACAAGGCATGTTGGGAAAAAAGTAGCTGTCTGGAGCATGCAACATTCCGATCATTTTGTGCAGTTCCACTAAAATAGAGCTGAGCATCCCTGTTCCAAAGATATTAAGTGTGATTACGATAATAGAGGACTGCTGATGAAACAATAAACACACAAATAGAAGCCGGTCACCTTTGCAGTCTCTCTTAAGACTAACTAGTTGGAGAAGATTAGGCTCGGAGTTGGATGAGGAGGATAGAGCAAAACCAATCTCCCATTGTGCAGTCGCACTGAAATGTAGAAACGTTGCCCGTGTGACATTTTAGTACAACTACACAAAACACTCTTAAAAAAAAGTGATTTGTGCAGTTCACCAAAAGGTCGCAATAGCAACGAGTAGAAAGGAAACAATTACTGGCCAATAACAGTTGATGACACATGCGACGACAAAAAAGAAGCATATTCCTTGTCCTAAGGGAAGATAACAACACGGTTGTGTTTGTCTAAAACGGTGTGAGTACGAGAATGCAATATCGAAAGTACGTCGGATGAGCTATGTTTTGGGCAAAGAACTATGGAAGATCCACATGCAGCGACGTGGGAAGACGGGCAGTGGAGCAAGGCTGGAGGGGATACCTGGAGGTCATCGGGATGTACTAACTAGGTGAGCAGTGGCGGGCGGAATCTGCGAGCAGGTGGCGTAGGCCCTGCCACGCCGGAGCTTGGTCAGAGAGAACGGCGTGTATCGCAGATCGGGACGTGCTGCCTCGACGCCGTCAAACGGAGAAACGATGCACTTCCTCCCTTTCCCCCGGCGGACGGGATGCGGCCGGATTAGTGACCAACGGTGAGAGAGAGAGGCCACCGTACTCCCTTTCCCCCGGCGGACGGGATGCGGTCGGATCAGTGACCAACGGTGAGAGAGAGACGCCACCGCAGCCTTGTGTGAGATACTCTGAAGAGCGACAAACCAGGCAGGCAGGCTCCATTGTATATAGTGAGCGGACTACCTTTTTCTCCATAAGAATCGTTTTATATTATGTGTACGTGCCATTGAGCGCTATAACTTTATTTAAAAATAACGCGGCAACGCGTCAAGTCGAACTTTGTTTCGTGCACGCGTGGTACACGACCTCCCTAGGTAAACAACCGCTACAGGTGTTCAAATTAGCACGTGGGCTGCCATTTCATAAAGAAATGAGCTCCACCGTGTACCCGCGCGGGTGTGGCTAGGCACGAAGCGTGAGTACGTGCACGGTGCACCTATTCTCTTCTTGTATATGTACACCACCTACGTGGGGTTGTGTGAGAGAGATACAAACCTAGAGAGATATAGTGTGTGGGTTCTTGAGAGTTTTTTGGGGGGGTCAATCAAAAAATGTAACATATGCAATGTGTGTGAAATAGAGTCCTGGATATAACATATATATAGAGGGGGCGATCCACGAGAAGAGAGTGGAGGTATCATCAGCTTGAGGTGTCCATAGAATCGAAGAGAGGGATGATGTGTGTGTGTGTGTGCGCGCGCGATTGATAAAGAGTGCCATCGAATTTGTGTGTGCCCACGTCAAAGATATAGAGTGGCTGGCCTACTAGAACGTGAGATGGGACATGTGCAGTTTGTCTCTGTGGCATGGATACCTACCTGCAGCGCTCGACTATCGGTGTGTGGTGGGGGAAGAGGGAGGCCCAATTAACTATAGAGGTACAATGGCTGGTATATGTGTGGAGGAGGAGAGAGGCCTACCTCATGTATTAAGGAGATCGATCTGCCTCATGTATTAAGGGAGATCGGCATGCATCCATGCATATGTGCAGGAGAGGAATAAGGTTGGGAGAGAGACAGAGCTAGAGTGTTGGAGGGGGTGGTAGTGGAGTTGCTTCTAACAAATAGTGGGATAGGCTTGCTAGACAAACGGAGGGCACGCCCGCAATATCAATAAGAGAGGAGATGGCTGCTTGTTGTCTGTGCACGTGCGTGTGAGAGACGGGTCAGGAGGCATGCACGAATGATGAGGGGGGACGATGTGGCTGTGGTAAGCAGACGTAACTACATAGGAAGATCAATCGCCCTTTGTTAGAGAAAGGAGAGACATAACTTATGAGGTACGTCAATCGATGGGGGGGTAGTTAAAGTCGATCTAGGTATATGTTGGGAGATCTATCGGTATACATGCATGTGTGTGTTAGAAGCAAATGAGGCACGAGGAGAAGGATAGAGAGAGAGGGATGCATGTAGGAGGTGGTACGAGAGGCATACTATATCGAGGGGGAGTGTGCGAGTACGAGAACGATGAAAAGAGTGGTGGGAGTGAGGCATGGACGGTGACAAGAGAAGAGGGGAAGCTTGTGTTTGTGCTAGGCACACCTGGCTAGAGAGGCATATCAATCGATGTGTGCCGTAAAGAAGGAGATGGGGGGCCTACACACACCGTGGGTGAACGACCTAAAGTGAAAAGACGAATTTGCGCGATGGAGCTAGAGAATGCTGAGGGAGGGTGAGAGGGATGCGGGCGTGTGCATGCACAAGAGAAAGTTAGCGCTAGCTACAAAGATAAGAGGGTTGTGTGGGTGTAAAAGACGAATAGAGATCATATATGCTTCATTATAAAAAGTGAATTCGGATATTTGAAGAATTTATCATAGTGTTTCAAACCGACGCATGTGTGAATATATATAACGGTGATACACATGGTGTGATTATGAACATGTTGTACTACATTTAATATATTTTATCTCTACTCTTATAAAAAAACGGAGTTGTTGATGATGGTGTGCCTGCCATCCTGCATTATAGGCCGTCCGATTTATATCTGGCAGATAGCCAGGAAACTATGATGGTTGAAGTTGGCAACAATCATGATTGTAGATTCTTATTGAAATAGAGAAACGAATTCAAATTTAGTTCGAATTGCAGCGGTAGTATAGACATTTGGAATGCACTAAAATGTTGGTATGAGTAGGTTACATGCATTATACAGCAAGCGAAAAAATTTAATCGGACATAACATGGATTCATACTCCCTCCTTCCATCTATATAGGGCGTAATGAGATTTTTAAGACCGCCTTTGACTATTGACAAGATTAATAGTACATGACATGCACAATGTGAAAATTATATCATTGAAAGAACCTTTCACAGACGAATTTAACGGTGTGCTTTGTGTAAGTTGCATGTCATATATCATTGCTCTAATATTTGGTCAAAGTTAGCATCGAAAAACGCATTAGGCCCTATATAGATGGAAGGAGGGAGTAGCTTTGAATAGCATTTGTATAGTAAAACAGGGCAAGACTCTCTCTTTGTGTGGTGTGAATAGTTTTATTTTTTCGTTTTCTTTTTGGTTGAGGGAAGTGCGAATTGATTTGGTACGTACAAGTACAATATTACTACACATTAGGCTTGTCCCTAAAATTCAACCCGCGTCTTGTTATATCCCGAAAATTCAGATATCGTGCTCCCAAAACTGGCGCCTTCACAACTCGCGCCTTGCTATCCCGAAATTACAACGCGCGCGAAAACTCCCTCCAGCTACCAAATCCCGACACGTGAAATCCCCCTTCTAACCCTGAGCCGAAAGGGCCGCTAGTTCAAATCGGTGGGGGGTACTTTTGTAACACACCCTACATTTTGGACAAGCGCGTCCCTAAGTCATGCTTCACCCCCTCCCATCGCCCCCTTTTCGCCATTCAAAATCCCAGGCCGCCATAACCTCTCCGCTCCAGCCGCGAAACCCCACCCTCCTCCGTCCGCCACGTCACCGCTGCCCAGCCGGAGCCTCTTCCTCGACGACGTCGTCCACCGCAACAGCTCGACGTCCCTCGTCCACCTCCCCGAATGAGTATCCGTCGTCCATCTCGCCGTCCCGCCGGTTCAGCCGCCCCGTCCTCCACCTCCAAGGAGCTGCTCCGACGATCGCCTCGTCTATCGCGGCTGCTCCATCCCCACAGCGCCGCGTTAACCTGCTCCACCGGAACCGCAGCATCCTCACCGACTCCTCGGACGAAGCCGAGGCCTACTCGGCACCACCAAAGAGGTTGTACACTCATCGCATCGCACCTTATCCTTAACTCGACCTCCCGGCGCCGACGGTGCTCCATCCCGCACCCCCATGGAGCGGCTACCTTGAAGCCGGCGCCGCGGGCGACATCTCCACGGCGGCTCTCCCCCAGTGCGAGGCCCCTTCGGCGGCGGCGTCCATACCAGCCGGATCTGCTGCTCCGACTCTCGCTCGATCGCTCGCTCGCCCGGCTGCTGCTGCTGCTCTCCCCCTCGCTCGTGCTGCTGCTCTGCTCCGATTAAGCCACACTTCAGTCGACTGAATCAACTTTTGGGTCAGTCGATTTTCAGGGGTTGGGGGGGCTCGCCGGAGTTAAGGAAGAACCACCCGCAGCGGGGACGGGGGCTCGCCGGAGAGGTACCCCACTATCTATCTTAGGGTTCAGGGTGGGGGGGCGGGGGGCCTAGAGGGCTGGCCGGGGCGGCGGTGGCGAGTTGTTTCGGGCCGGCGAGGCGGCGCTGGGGCCGGCGGTTCGGCCGGTGGTGACTGGCGGCTCAGGGGGGTGCAGGTTGAAGATGAACTGCAGGCCCTCCCTAAACTACATGTCAAGTGCCTCTCTGCTACCATTGCGTTCAGTTTCGACAGTAGCATTCAGATTCCACAGTAAATTTCAGTTTCAACAGTTAAGTTCAGAGTCAACAGTTTTTACCTCATCTGTTGTAGTCAGGTGGTTTTTGGTGATGTTAATTTTACATCCATTTTACATCATCTATTGGAGATGCTATTAGAATCCCACTTGAGATTGACGATGTCTGTCTTGTGCTGCTTCAGCCTTGACATCTTACGGCTCACCGGAGCTGCTCCAACGACAGAACGATCCATCACAACAGAGCAGTGCCCTGGACGCCGTCTACAGATTCCTTAGATCTTCCTCCACACCTCCGACAACCACCTCTGCCTCAACTGCTTCAGCGACCAACCCAATGATGTTGAGGTCGACACGGCTACGACAAAGAGGTTGTACACTTGTTGCATCACTTATTACTATACATTCACGTCGATCCATTAGGGCTATTTTGGTTCAACGGAAAAACGTCGATCCACTGGTTGTTACCATCACTCTAAATTTCTGCATGCTCTCCTTACATAATCTCACCATATTTTTTCGTATGCATGTCAGATATTGTACACAGTCATGCTGAACATGTAGAGAAAAAGAGAATAGGTTTGCACGGCAATACAATGTCATGCAGACATCGCACCATGGTGGGTTCAATGGCAAACCCTCCCCACCCCTCTCCAGATTATAATTCAGAGGAAGATATCTGTTCTGAGGCGGATTCAGACGTCGCTGACCACTCCTATTTACCCCCCAAGGTGTTTGCTCTACCTTGGCATGATGATGTTAGTCATATCATGCATATGTTGCCTTGCAGTGCCTACTTTTGACATCATATATGTCATCTGCTTAGTTTAGACATGTTCTGTAATGCCACCTGTTTAGTTTCTATATCATATATGGGAATTATGCAGTCTCATGTCTTTTAGCCAGCCATAATATATGTGAAATGTGCAATGCCATCCTGTTTAACCAGGCATCATATATTTGAATGATATCTTGCCCATCCTTTTATTCATTACATTTCCATTTGTCGACAATGTTTGTACATTAAACTACTCTTCCTGTGAATCGGCCATTTGGGTGGGAGATGGAAAAATCTGGAGTGAAAACAAGGCCTTCAGAGCGGACAGTGCTACCTGTCGAAGCAGATCTCTTGTTGGGTCCCGATAGATCCTCAGAGATGGATTCAGAGACAAATGACCAGTCCTATTCCCCCACTGAGGTGTATGCTCTAACTTGGCACGGTTATACTGCTCATATCATGCATACGGTGTCTTGCATTGCATAGTTTAGACATCATATACACAATAGTCAACACCATGTTCTTAGTTCAGACATCATATCGAATGCCCTCTGTTTAGCATATAAATCACATATGTGAATTAAATGATGCGATCCTGGTTACTTAGATAACATGTAGGTGAATTATGTCATGCTATCCTGTTTAGTTATTCATCATACCTTTGAATTATGTTATGCTATGCTATCCAGTTTAGATAGACATCATATATGTGAATTATGTCATGCTATCCATTTTAGTTAAACAATATACATGTCAACTATTTCATGCCCTCTTTTTTCCACACTATCTATTGCATCTGTCTCTCATACAATGTCTGTACATTCAACTATGTTTCCTGTTTATCAGCCATTTGAATTGGAGCGGGTGATGCCAGTATCTAGCGGACTAAAAACACGGTCTTCAAATAAAACAGTGCTACCTCTTGGTGGAGATAGCACCCCGGTTGTACATGCACAAGAACCAGCCCTACCACACATAACCCAAACTCTCGCAGATTGTACCCCTACTGCGATGGACAGAGAACCAGCTTCACCCAATCTAACCCCAAGCCCAGCCGATAGTAACCCAGTTCCTGTTGACACAGCACCATCTCCACCACAGAGCTCCCAAATAAGAGCAGTTAGTAAGGCAGCTCCAGTGCCCAAAGGGCCAGTACTATCACGGCGAACCCCAACTCCACCAGTTAGTACGCCTATTCCTGTGGAGGAAGCACAACCAGCTAGTCGTAGTTTAGCAACTCTCGCATTTGATGTTGTTAAATCGTATGTGCGTATCTTCCCATCTTGGAAATATTATACTGAAGATGAAGGAAAATGCCAGTTGCAGGTGTTTGTCCAGGAGTTATGTGTAAGTAATGTTATTCATGGCAATTACTTTGCTTCGTCCCATACATCCTACCTCCATGATGGTTATAATACAGCAAATTTTCCCATTTTTCTCTATAGAGAAGGACCGATTTGGAAACTCAGGATGAGGTAACCTGTGCTAATACATATGCTATCTTCAAGAATGCTTGGTGGCAGTACCGGAATTACCTGAAGAAAACGTACTTCACCGGCAAAGAAACTCATCAAATTCCCTTACGTTCTCCTGAGACACATTTACTGGACGATGACTGGGAACGCCTTGTTCTGTACTGGTCCCGAACCAAGAATGTGGTAAGGTCTATGAGCTCATTTTCTATTTTTAAGTATTATATTCTTGCGTCTTACTGTACTCTATTCATGTAGAACAAGTGCCTAAACCTGAAGAACAACTGTTCTAATTTAAGATTCCATTGCTATCATAGTTCTAAAAAGCGCTAGGCGTTAATTGTGCGTTTTGCCACCGCCTTGCGCTTTACTGACCAAAGCGCATGCTTATGCGCAGTTGTGCACAGATTATGCGTAGTTATGCGCAATGCGTTTTGCCAACGCCTAGAGCCTAGGCGCGCTTAAGCGCTCGCTTAGGCGCGCCTTTTTTAACTATGATTGCTTTGCTCTTGTATCACTGTATTTACTCATACAAACTTATTTTTAAATTGAAGAATCCAATCGAAACTCCAATGGCACAGCAGGTATGTTCACGCATGTTTCTTTAACAGGTTTGCTCTTATCAATAGCTCTGTTGATTTCAATTTCAATTGTGTATACAGTTGACTTTCATATCATGCACATTACTAGCATCACAACAGAGCCAATATGTTGTTGTACATGTAGACCCGTGGTACCCATCTGAAATCTTGTTGTGCCGTGTAGTTTCCCACGCTTTGTATTCTTTCACTGCTGCTTTGTCTTGAACTGATATGATTTGAACCGTGTCTCTATTTTGATTTGGCAAGACAATGCAGTGACCATAGGACATAGATATATGTTTGTTTGATGCTTTTATTATGTACTAGTACTTGGCAATAGAAGACTTGGTAGTTTAATCCTGTCCACCTTACTAATGAACTGGTTCACCGAAATGAGTTTCATATACTAGTACATGCTAAACTTGTTATGTGTCTGCTTGTTTCTTCTTTTAGAATGCTGACAGAATATTGGGGAAGAGTGCCTTATTAAGCAATGGTAAAGGAAGTAATGCAGATAAGGTTCAGGATAGTGACACATCCTTGTTGGTCTCCAACAAAGCTGATAAAACAGCTAAGGAAGACTATCTTGAAGACAGTGAGACAACCCCAAAGTCCTGTCTTGGTTTAGTGTTAGAGTTACTGGCCACTACCGCTTGCACAAGCTATTCAAACTCACTGTCTGAATCAGTTCAGTTTCTTGAGTCTCAACTACAAGCTGAAAGACATCGATCAGCTGTGTTGCGATAAGAAGCGGAAGGACTGCGGAAGTCCCTGGAGCATTCAGATGCATACTTTCTGGTGCAACAGCAAGTGTTGGAGGATTTTAGCGCCAAACAGGACAAAGCTAATCAGCTTGCTAAGCTTATTGCCAGCATGGTGGATACCCAGGATAACGTTTGTTGAGCTCTTCTGAAGTTGTTTCAGTTATGCTCTTGTTTTGCTGCCGCGTTTATTTGCACTGGTGGCCAATTTTGACGGCCAGTGTATGTAATGTGCTGCTTTGTTCCGTATATTTGCACTGGTGGCGAACTTTGATGCCCAGTGGATGTAATATGTGTAATAGCTGTGATAGCCTAGCATAAGTTGCTTGCTTATTTATTTCCTTGTTGCCTTGTTTATTTGTTTGCTTGTAGTCAGTGCAGTTCTTTTTCCGCCGTTTGCTAGTGGCTGCAATAACCTATTTTTTTTAACTAGGCCACAATAACCATGGGCTAATATTTACTGTAGTGACACTAGGCCTCCTACGAGCCGTAGAAACAGTGGGCCTTCTACGGGTCATAGAAACAGTAGGCCTTCTACGGGCCGTAGAAACAATGGGCCTTCTACGGGCCGTAGAAACAATGGGCCTTCTACGGGCCGTATCATTAATGGGCCTTATACGGGCCGTATGATCGATTGGCCAAACATGGGCCAATAACAGGCCGCATTATGGCCGTAAACGGGCTAGAGTTGGAATCGTCCGTTCATGGGCCGACCATAATGGGCCATCGTTAATAGGCCGTATTTGATGACGCTATGAAAACGGCCCAACGTATTAACGAACCATAAACGGGCCGACTGTAACCACGGGCTGAATTTGGCCCACAAGCAAAAAATGACAGTAACGGGCCATAAGTAAACGAATGCTGGAAATGAGCCCAAGAATAAATGGGCTCTGAGAAGGCCGAAAGATAACATGGGCTGGAAACGGCCCAACGGAATAACGGGCTGTTAATGGGTATAAAGTGATACACTGTTCATTACGGGCCAGTTTCACCACGGGCCGTTAATGGGTGTAAAGTGATACACTGTTCATTACGGGCCAGTTTCACCACGGGCCGTTAATAGGCCAAGAGTTACATAGGGCCTCATATGGGCCGAAAGACGTCATGGGCCATACATGGGCCAGAAGTGAAAACGGGCTGGAATCATATTGGATGGCCCAGTTGACGCTACTGGGCCTAATTCGGATAGGGCGTAACTGGCCTTGGGTTAGCGGGCTGTAAATGGGCTATATGCGAACAGGCCGTTAACAGGCTTTCCATGGGCCGGCCCGCCAGCTTTTGACCAAGTCAAACGGGCCGGCCTTTTCACAGTGATGGGCCTCTGTTGGGCCGTGCCACGTGTTTCCTCCAGCCAATGATGATTTTACACGTGGAAAATCCCCATTGGTCGGGGCTGTTAACGGGTTATCGGATCCAAAACCCGACCCGATAGCTTAACGGCGTTCCGTTACGATGGATGCCACCTGTCGGTCACCCTTGACGAAAGCACTTCTGTGACGCGCGATTTATCGTCATGGAAGTGGACACTTCTGTGATGATAATTTTGGCAATGTCATGGAACACTTCTACGACAGCACAGGTATGACTATCTTGATTCTGTCATAAATTTGTCATGGATGTACATGCATGACAAAAAACGCGACCTACTGTGACAAACACGTATCATCACGGAAGTGTATTTTTTTTGTAGTGACACACGTGTAAACTCTCGCCCCTCTTTTCATCAATCTCACAACCGCACACTCCTCCCCCTATCTAGCTAGTAGCTCAGCCTCTCGCACCACCTCCTAGCTCCATTCTCTCTGTCTATCCGTCTCGCCGCGCCTTATTTGCCTCTAACAAATGGACGTACACCGACCGATCTCCTGCTATACATATAGCTAGCTAGGTCCTTATAACTCGTTTTCCCCACGCGTCGATCGATCTACCTCATTAGTTATGTCTCTCCCTTCCTCCGACAAACAACAATTGATCTACCGATCTAGTTAGGTTTGCTTACCAAACACATGGTTCCCCTTCATCATCCATGGATGTGTCCCAACAAATCTATCACGCACAGGCACACACAGAAACACATCCCCACTCTTATTGATAATATTGCAGTTCCACCCTCAGTTTGTCTAGTAGGCCTCTCCCACCATCTTTGAGAAGCAACTCCATCACCCATCCAGCACTCTACCCCTCTCCCTCCCTCTCTCTCTCCTCTCTCTCTCTGTCCCATCCTATTTCCCGTCCTTCAGTTATGTATGGATGTCGACCGATCTCCCTGGTCTCTCCTTCTCAACACATATACGAGTCGTTCTCCCTCTATAGTTAGGCCTCTGCCTACCCCTCCCCCCACCCCCTCCCACACACACACACCGATACATCGAGCGCTCTAGTCATGTCTCCCTGCCACACACAAACTTGACCTGTGCCCTCTGACGTTCCGGTAGCTAGGTCAGTCGCCCTATATCTTTGACTTGCACACACACACAATTTCGATGGCTCTCTTCATCGATCTCGCACCCACCCACTTGATCCTCTCTTCAACTCTATCGATATCTATGACCCCTCCCTCTCTTCTCGTGGATCGCCCGACCCTCTATATATGATATGGATAGGCCTCCATTTCACACACATTGCATGCAAAATTTTGTTTGAGATGTCATCGACACATATTCCCACAAATACATTCACGAAATCAACCTCCCCCCCCAAACAAAAAACACTCACGAACGCACAAGCCATTTGTCTAGGTTTGTATCTCTCACACACACCCACGTAGGTGGGGGACGTGCACAAAGAGAAGAGGTGCACGCATGGCGCACGTACTCCCGTCTCTTTCCCAACCACACCCGCGCGGGTACACGGTGGAGCTCATTTCTGTACGAAAAGGCATCCCACGTGGTAATTTGACACATGTACTGGTTGTCCACTAGATGGAGGGAGGATCGTCTACCACGGGTGAACAAGCAAATTGCGACTTGACGCGTTATGTTAAAAAAGAGGCAAACCATGTGGGGCCTACCTTAGAGGCAAGGCTCTATACACTGGAGTACTTTTGATGTGTCCCGTCAACTCGCAGAACGAGGAGAAGCTTGCTTAGTACACCGTCTCCCCCGCCCACGGGCGCGGTGGCTCGCAGGATGAGGTGAAGCTTGCTTACTAGTAGTAGTACTGTACGCCTTACGCCCGCTCCCTCGCCCACGCGCGTGGTGGCTCGCAGGACGAGGAGAACATTTTACTACTCCCTCCATTTACTCCTCGTCCCTACTACCTTGGTTAGAGAGATTATCATATTTTTTGGAATATATATGTCCTTTAGTAGATTTCAATATGAACTACTAGTACATACTCCAAACACTCATGTATATAGACGTATTTTAGAGTGTAGATTCACTCATTTTGCTCCGTATGTAGCATAAAGTTGAGACACTTATTTTGGAACAGAGGGAGTACATATTTGCTATGATCTGTCAATCACTGAGATGCAATAACATGCATGTTAGTCTCCTTTGTATTTGATGAAATGTTGCAACGGGCAACCTTGGACGCGAGATACATGTAACAGAAGCTGGAAGCTTCATAGCATTGTACTATCTTGCTGATAAATTACAGTACGTACTATACAAGTACTTCCTCCATTCCTAAATATAAGTCTTTGTAGAGATTTCACCATGAACCACATACAGATGTATATAGATGCATTTAGGAACGGAGGGAGTACTATGTAAAGAGTTAGGTGTCGCACGGTGTCCAGAAAATATGGTGATAGTGTCAGGTGGGCCATGTAATCACTGAGCCTGCGTGTTTTCACTGCTCTTGCACTCCTCCGCCGTAAGAATGGAGAAAATTGTAATCTAGTAGTACCTCCTTTCGCCGAAAGCGTGGGACATCCAGCAGTCCTACCACCTCAGTAATAATGACCAATGAGCCGTCAAATCACATAGACCCAGCAGTAAGTTGGACGGACGAAGCAACCATCACTCTTGAATCCGCTTCTCCCTTCAATGCAGGCGCCAGTGAGAGGTCGCGTCCGCTCTGCCCGAGCATGAATGCGGCACCGATTCTTTGGAGCGGCGCTAACCGTTTTGGGCGGAAAGCGCGCGTGGGCGATGGAGGGGCTTTGGGTGGGCCAGGCTGGTCAGGAGCGGGCGTGGCAGCTGTCCGCCTGTCCCTACCGGATGCCCGGAAACGAGAGGATGCACCGACTCTCGCGACTAAAATCGTACACTACACACCATCTATCTGTAGGAGTAGGTCGATATGTCGCTCTCTCTAACACACACACATGCTGTTAAACACACACACGCACACGCACACACACACACACACACACAGGTTCATAGAATAGGAAAATCGTGCGAGTGCGAAGCCACAGGAAGTGAGATACAAATGGAGTACGTACAAGAAGAGAAGAGGTGACGAATATTCCATCAAACCTGGACTGAGGAGTAGTACTCCCTCCATCTAGGTGTTAAGTCATCCTACGGAAATCAGATATTCCCGAAATGTTTAGGCGTCGTCCATTAACTTCGCATCTCAATCCCCTCTTGGCCTCGTTGCTAGCAAGCGTTGTTACTTAGGGAGCATTTGGATCCTTAGCAAGAACAACTTATAGCATAGCCGGACAAGGTTAGGCGTTTGGAACTGTTAAAATATGTTAGCTTTTGTGGGCCAGCTAGCTTGGGTGGGCTAGAAAAACCTTGCTAGCTCAGGAGAGCCAGATCGGCTCGCTTCCGACGGCAAACTTCGCGTAGTAGTAACATAGACTAGTAACATATGCATGTTACTAGTCCAAGTTACTCACCACTATGACCAGCCTAAGCAATGTAACCAAACGCTCCTTACTCTGCCTTGTTATCTCCCCCGGAAACCCAATGCATGGAGCGCAACTACGCGTTGATCAATCAAGAAATCAAAGTCGGCTTGCATGCGAGTTAATACGTGGCCCTGCATGGTAGCTAAAACGGCATCTCTTAGTTGTTTGGATTAATTGTTGCGTTTAGAGACAGAAATCAGGGCTTTTATTGGAGGAATGACCGGTCAAGTTTCTCCTTCTCCTCCAATCTGCTTGCACCTTGGTCCCGCTACACCTTCTAACGTGACTTATTACACCTAGACGAAGGGAGTCGTACGAGATACGGTGGCACACTGACTTAGGTCGAATACAAGTGCCCAAAATTGTGTGCATGTTACAAGAAGGATTCACTTAAAATAGTACGTGAGCGAACAGAGGGATCAATTGGACAGTGTTCCCAAGCAGTAGCGAGATGTGTGAGGTAAGATACACCGCTGGCACTTTTAATTTTTCTTATTAATTTGTTTGTTTCACCCTCTGATTGGTGGGACCCAACGTACTACGTGGAGAGAGGTAAGGTGACTAAGGCTGCATTATTTCTGCACCACTGTGGATAGTCTTACCACCAAAGCCACATGACACAATTATGATATAAATCCCAATGACTCCCACACACAAAAAAATACGGCATGCTTGTCACACGAATGCAGGAATGTATAAAAGGTTATTTTCCTCTCGTTGAACATAACGGGAGGGTTGTGTAGCTGGTTAGCCTGTTCGCTCATCAAACTTGAGGTCTCGGGTTCGATAACTACACTTGAGCATAATTCATGCCAGGAGGATTCTTTGACTGGTCAAAATGGATGGACACGGAGCTATACGTTCTCGTAGTGACCGTATAATCACCTCATCACGTATAAGCTGCAGCCTCGGCGCTTGTTTTCTAGGGTTTGTACTCTTCACACTCTCTCCAGTATATATATACATGCTAGAGCCTCAGCGCTTGTAGTTGCTCTCTTCACACTCTCTCACCCTCTCTAGATCTAAACAAGACTTCGTTGGCCTCTCTCTCTCCCCCTTACTGCTGGTCTGCTTGTAGTTGCTCTCTTCACACTCTCTCACCCTCTCCAGATCTAAACAAGGCTTAGTTGGCCTCTCTCTCTCTCTCCCCTCACTGCTGGTCAAAGAGCCAGCAGGATCCGTCCGCCGGGAAGGGAAGGAGGCTTAACGCTGTCGCCGTCGGCGAGGGAGGGAATCCACTACCGGCGCAGCTGTTCACTTTCACCTAGCGGCGGCGCGGGAGGGCCTCCGACCCCTTCTTCTTCGCTGTCGTACATAGTGTGGGTCGAACGACCTCCGGTCGCCCACCGAACCACACCCCAAGAACCTTAAGGTATAATTTACTTATTCCACATGCATTGCTCTAGCTGCATGTGGGCTTTTTCACTTCTGCACTCGAATCTAGGTGTTGGATCAAACAGGAAAGTAGTGGGGAAAGTTGTATACCATGAATCTAGGACGTGGTTCAAAGAGGAAAGGAATGGGGGAAAGTAGTGGGAAAAGTTGTATAGCATGAATCTAGGACGTGGTTCAAAAAGGAAAGGGAGGGGGAAGTTGTGGGGAAAGTTGTATCACATGAATCTAAGACGTGGTTCAAAGAGGACAGGAATGGGGGAAAGTAGTGGGGAAAGTTGTATAGCATAAATCTAGGACGTGGTTCACAGAGGAAAGGAAGTGGGGAAAGTACTAGTACAGACTGGCTATCCAGCACCTACGTTGGTCGAAAAGGGAAAACAATGACAAACGCAGTACGCACATCTGTAACAAACTGATCTTTTGTTTTGGGGGACAAGGCTGTAGAGTTTGAGCAGGACTAGATTTGCTGCGCTCACATAGGGAAAGGTGTCTAAAGATAACAAAACTAGGACCAACACAAATATGCTCCTTGGTTGTTTGTTCTTTGTTGCAACAGACTGTGCATCACCCCAGTACATCGGTAGATGCACATGGTGCTGGTGCGTCCACTGTCCCGTGCAACTCTTTAGCTGTTGTTAATCTAAGGCCCTGTTTGGTTAAAAACTCCCTAGTCCCTACCTGCTTGGTTCCAGGGACTAAACATGGACTAGAGGTTATTAAATGACAAGCTAAAAGACCATGTTACCCCTAGTAATGAACTAACAGAGACAAGGTGCGATGCGTGGCAGGGGCAACTGTTGGAAAAAGTCCCAAAAAGACTCTCCCTCGGGGTCTTCTTTCTTTAGTCCCAAATGCCCACTTTTAATCCCTAAAAGTCCCTCTTGTTTGGTTTAGATGGGAGTGACACGGAGTTTTTTTAGTCCCTCCACCAAAATGTCCCTGTAAACAAACACCCTCTAATAATGCCGCTGGAAAATTGATGCAATGCCACAGTTAAAAGCAAATTACATGTTTAACGAATTTTATTGTTAATATAATCTCTCTATTAATATTAATCAATGCCACCGTTTGAGAAATGCTACTGTCTTGCTTTCTTTCCCATTTAGATAAGGTAGATGCTTCTTTTTGTTGGCTTCTGTGTCATCCACCGTTATTGACCACTCGTTGTTTCCTTTGCACCACTGTGTAAACAGGGTTATCTACTTCACTCGTTGCCAGTGTGACCTTTTGTTGCACTTCACAAAACACTTTTGTTTTAAGAGTGTTTTGTGCAGTTCAACCAAAATGTCACACCGACAACGTTGCTTGATTGCTTGATCTTAGTGGAACTGCACAAGAGGAGATCTTACTTCCTATCCGTGTTGGCAAATTTGGTTCAGATCTTCTTCTTGTGAGTTGTTTGAATTCCGCGTCATGAGAGGTCAGTACTAGCCTTCTTTCACATGATTCTGCAGTGTGCTTTCATATGTTGTGCTACTTGTACGGTAATGTTGCTTGATTTTAGTGAACTGCACAAATAGAGACAAGACTTCCAATTTGTATGTGCACCGCAATATCCCATTGAGGTAAGATAAGGATATTTCACAACCGTTGGCCTGTATTTTGCCACTTTCATCAGAAAATTAATGTCATTGTTTAGTGTTATACTTATGCAACCTAATTGACATGCCAAATCTTACATTGAAGGCGAAGCTTGTCTATTATTGAACCAAGTGATGAAGGGGAAGAACAAGCGGAAGAAAAACAAAAATCAACTCCTGGTGCTGTAATGAAGCACTGGAACTGTGATGACACAAGTAATGATATAGTTTTGCATCTTAATTTATTGCTATGGCTGGAATGAGCAATTGTTTTGCCACTGATTTGATGCCACTCTTAATGTAATACGTAATTATCTCTACTTGTGCAAATAGGGATCTTCTTTGAAGATACCATATATTTTAGTGGAACTGCACAAGAAGATGTTGGAAACATTAATCTAATCGAGGAGTATATAGTAAGCATGGCCACCATAGTAGATAGCAACAGATGGTTCCGGAGAAGTGCTTCATCTGTATGCTATACACAATAAGCCTCCTGACAAAGGTTGGTACTCGCCCACTGATTTCATCCATATGATTGAGCTTTGTCATCTCTATTGGTGTTCTGCTACTGTTTAGATACTGTCATCAAAAAGTGGTATTGTCCTTGAGAAGTGCTTCATCTGTGTTGTTTTAAATATTTCCTTTCCTTTTTTTCGAGCAAACAGGGGTGCTAGCATTTAGTTATCCTCTTGTATTTGCACAACAGGATCATCCTCCTCTGAAGAAGAATATGGAGTACGTGAAGTGACTAGTTCCGATTATGCCAGGATGAAGAAGCCATGTCTATCTTCTCATTAGAAGGAGCAGTTGAAGGATGGTTACATTACCCCCCACAAGACCAAACTAACTTCAGCTTAGAAGGACTGACAAATCTCCATTTTCTTGTTGTGATGCGCGACTACAATGTTGTTCTAGGATTCTTTCCGGTGAGTTCCATTTTTCTAAAAGTGTGCTCTACATGGACCATGTAGGTGCCTGCTTAAACTGTCAATTCATAGTACAGTTTGCTTTATACGCACGAATTTGGTTGATTTTGGTGGAACTGCACAAAAAGAACAGCTGGTTTATTTAGCACGAGGTGCCATGTCAATGTCCGAACTGATGCCAAACCCTGCCCATTCCACAATCGTAGGCATTTTATATTTTGGAATGGGAAAACCTTGTCAAATTTTGCTCATTGATTTTAGCAAGAAGACATGCGTTTGATATTTTTGAATTGGACGCCCTTTGCTGTCAGCAGCGTCGATCCATTTTTTCTTTATTCTTTAGTTGTGAAGTAAATATTGGCTCTGACATGTGAATCGCTGAGATGGATAATCATCGATTGTTTTGAATGTTCTCTATGAATTGCCAGGCCTGTGTGTTTGATTTCAATGTACAGGAACGCTAAAAAGCTGCTCAAACTCTTTGTACTCCTTCTGTTCCTTTTTACTTCGCACATTGTGGAAGTGCATACTTTTTTCTATAAGATTGGTCAAAGTAGAGATACTTTGACTGCAGACAAAACTTGTATGCAGACTAGAAAGGACCGCAGGAAGTACATGTGAAACTGCTGCAAACGAGGTGATCACCCTGGGAATAATGCTAGTACATATTGTTTTGCATGTTCATCCAATGCCAGTGATACAAGAATTCGAATTAATCGAAGTAAATTCATTCATACATGGTCGGATTTCATATAAACATGCCGGATTTCATTACATTTCATACATTCTTCAACTAAAAAGGGGTGCGCTGGAGGTATAATTAATTAACCGAAGCTACCCACCTGTGTCCGGTTGAGCTAAACAGAAGCTTCAGTGACTTAACTGCAGGTGCAGTTGCGTAACTGACATGTGGCCCAGATGCCTGTTGGGCCCACGTGTCAGTCAGCCAACTGCACTAGTAGTTAAGTAGAAGCGGCGTCCTTCTCCAACATAGCTCTCCGACTCCATGTCGCCGCCAAGAAGCTAACCGGTCGTCAGTGGTCAACCCGCCTAGCTTGTCATAGCGATTAGGGCAACTAGGAGCCCAATGATCAGGATCCCCACATGACAAACACCTTTCTTCTTGTCATTCTTCTTCTTGAAGTTCGTGTGTTGCACAGCCTTGTTCTTCCCATCAAACTTTGCTTTACCATCAAACTTGCCCTTGTTCTTGAACTTGTGGGGCTCGAAGTTCTTCTTCTGTACCAGATTGGCACTAGATCCTCCCTCAATTCCTCGAGCATGTCCGGTAGCATACAACTGAAGTGCTCAAGTTCTCTAGCAAATGATTGTATCTCATGAGCTTGCTCAACCACGGAGCACTCTTCAATCATCCTGTAATCATAGAATTGCTCCATGATGTACAGCTCAGTGCCAGCAACCGGAGGGTAGCAGCGGTGGCCTTACTTGGACACGAGCGGCGGCGACCTGCCGTGTTCTATTCTTCCTTGTTTTCTGTGTGGCGCAGCCTCGTTGGCAGCGGGGCGGGGCCTCGGCGGAGCCGGCGATGTCCTCTGTCTCGTTGCCGGCGGGCGGCGCCTTGGCGGAGCGGGGGAAATCCTCCCCCTCGTTGCCGGCAGGGTGGGGCCTCGGCGGAGCCGGCGGTGTCCTCTGCCTCGTTGTTGGCACCGCGGGGCCTCGGCAGAGCAGGGCCTCATAGATGCCAGCGGAGCGGGGACTCGTCAGAGCCGGCGTTGTCCTCTGCCTCGTCCTCGGTCTCGCCAAACAACGCCTCGCCCGCTTCATCGCCCTCTTTGTAGGCGGCCGCAGCCTCCGCCACCCGCATGCGGTACCGCCAGCGCTCGAGGCGGCCCTCGCGGGCGAAGCGGTACGAGTCGAGCAGCGCCTCCTGCTCCGCCCGCTCCATGGCGATCTGCTCCTCCGCCTGCAGGTGCTCCTGGAGGAGATGGTGGTTGTAGGCGGCGCCGGCCTGCGCCTGCTAGAACTGCTCCTCATGCTTCTGCCCCACCGTGTCCATATATTGGGCACGGGCCTCGCCGATGGTCATGGTGCAATGCACCGGAGAGGATGGCGCGGAGGAGGGGGTTGGCGCCGGATCGTCGACTACCATGTTCTTCATTGGGACGTCGTCGTCCTCCGGCTGCCTGCCGGCCAGCCAGTCGGCAGGGCTAGCATCTCCTTGTGGTCCGTCGTCCGCCCATCCCGAAGAGCGCTGGAGTGCGAGGAAGCCATGGTGGGCAGTAGTGGTGTGGACAGGAGAATAGGAACGAATGCGGATGACTGCGGCTATGGCCGGCGCAGCAGTTTATATAGCAATGGTGGGCGGCGGAGGGACGGACGTGTGGCGCCGGAGTAGCCGCCTCGGCAACCGCGTATCATTAATGTGGGCGACAGAAGGATGGACGGACGGCACTTGTGTCGTTTAAAGGAGGAGCAATCGCATGCACCGGGAAGCGGAGCGGGCGGCGCTGACCGTTTCGGGTGGAAAGCGCGCGCGGACGAGGGAGGCGGTCTGGGTGGGCCAGGGCAGTCAGACTCGTGCTTGGCAGCGCGTCGGTCCAGCAGCCGGACATGTTGGCTCGCCAGCTACCTCGCCGAGCTGAGCGACGACAATCTGACGATGGACGTAGCTTCCGACCAGGAGCCGGCGCCACTGTCCAAGCCGGTTCATGCCATGTTCACCATAGAGCAGGTGCGGCCGCACTTCGACGTCCTAAGGGCGGAAGAGCTACCAGCGCAGGAGGACCTGTGCTGCAACCTCCATCTCCTCAACAAGCACCGGTGAACAAGCGAACGACATTGCTGTCACGGACATGTGGCCCTATGATCCTGGCTTACCGAATGAGCAGCGGGCGCTGTATCAGACCATCCGTAGGGCCCGCGAGGCCCTCTCCGTCGTCCTTCGAGTTGTTGCGCTCGCCGTGGCGCCGCCGTCTCGCGTTGTCAACATGGTCAATGGACATGAGGATGAGGAGATGACTTTACTTGGAGAGGATGACAGTGGGGACCCACCAGGGCCATAGCCGCACGTACGCAAGTGCCTCCTTATTAGTATATAAAACTATAAAAAAAATTGCTTCCTCCTGGTTTCCTGACATCATGGTCCCACACCATTGTCAACCTATGTAGTCAATAAACGAGAGAATTGCACAAGAAGCGACCGACAGCTGGGACCAAGCAGCTCGAGCAGTATTTGTGTTTTTGAGGTGTGAGCACTGCAGGGTTTTTCTTCAGCGATGTTTAGCCTAGATATTAATTTTTCTCCTCTGAACAACAGTGAAAACATCGCTGCAGCTATTAACTGGGCGGGCTGTGGCCCGTCTAGTCCAGGCCAGATATCCAGCTCGAATATTAATTTTTTTTCAAGTTGAAAATGGCTAGCCCAGCTATACTTTTTTTAGGAATACCCAGGCAAGGTCAAGTTGTTATTCTCCGCCCCGTTGGGCTGCAAATCTTTCCTAGGAGGGATGCATTGGGCTTAACAAGAAAATGGGCTTTAAGAAATAATAAATGGGATGTAATTATAAAAACTGGGCAGTAACTATAAAAAATGCACCAAACACGTAATTACTTTATAAAAAATTATTTTTGGATATTGAAAATTTTAATTTCATTAATTGTTGTGAGCACAATGTTTCGTTGGATTTTTACGTAATATAAATTTATATTGAAATTGTATTTAATCTGGCTAGAAATTTCGGGATAAAAATATTTCAGATCCCATCAAAATGTGGGAAATTTTATTGAATTCTGTTTCGAACGATTGGTTGAAATGGACTATACTTTTAACAAACTGTAAATGGGTTGTAGTAAATTCCATTAGAATTCAAAAATTGGCTGCACATTCTTACAAATCTCAAATGGGCTATAAGTTCTCTGCCACACACTTGTGGCCTTACTAAGTTGACGCGTCCCCTCAAAAAAAAAGAGTTGACGCGTATGCAAGGCTTTGTCAACTTATAGTCAACACACGGTTCTAGCAGCAGTGGCCGTTGGATGTCCATCCAACGGATGCCATGCTTCTTCTTCAATCTCGGATATTCTAGCTTCACCCGCCCAAAAAATGATTCCTCCCCCTGACATCTGGGGCGCACCGTTTCGGAAGCTGACATGTGGGTCTACTAAGTTGACGCGTACCAAGGGCTTTGTCAACTTAGTCAATACAAACAATTCTAGTTGCAGTGACCGTACGATGTCCATCCAACGGCCGTCGTGCTTCTTCAACCTCTGGTCTTCTTGCTCCAGCCGCCCAAAGTACCGCCGTTCGTGCCGCCTGCTCCTGCCTCCCGTGGCCGGCTGTGCTGCCGCGGAGGCCTCACCACCCCCTACTACTCCCACCGGTGGCCAGGCCATCCCTCCACTCACCCACACCCCCTGTTATTCTGCGGCGACGGCAGCGTCACACCGCAGCCAAACCAGTGAACCCTCGTACTCCTCTCTGCGTGCGTATCCACTGCCGTGTCTTCCCCGGCTCCGTGTCGTCCCCTGCCTAGGCCTCGCAGTCGTCCACCGCCGTGGTGCTCTCGATGCGGCGTGGTCAATGTGGTCAACGACCGACTTCCATCGGAAGAGTACTATACGTGGAGAGGCTGACAGCTGGGTCCACGGCCGCAGCAAGGAAGTGCCTCCTTATTATGCGCAAAATAATTATTCCTCCACCTGAGAGCGCGGACCCACCGGACGGGCCACCATATTTCGCAAAAAAAACGTTTCCCCCTGACTGCTGGGACCCACCAGCTACATCTTCGCACGCAAGGAAGTGTCTGACAGTCGGGACCCACCTGGTCGAAGCGTACGTAGCGTTGTCATTCTGGTCGCGAACGTGTACGTACATACTGGTCAATGTAGAGGCATGCACGTGTCGTAGTAGAGGCGCGCACGTAGCATGTACACGTACGTACAGCGGCCAGGGTGCAAGAAAGTAAATACGGCCACGTACGTACATACGGGCGGGGTTTCGAACGCCTACTCGCGCGTACGTACGACCAGGGCTCATGTACATTGTTGGGTCGGAACGGAGAAACAGAGTCGTCATCGTGTTCATGGGGAGCCAACCGGCTGGGTCAGAATGGAATGCGTCGTCGTGTTCATCGGGAGGGCTTGGACGGAATAGCCGATGGAAACAAGGCCTGGCGTACTGCAGAACGGAGGAAACGACCTTTTGTTCGACCGGCCACGGTCGAAACGGGATCCTGTTCATCGGGAGGGGTCTGGCGTACCACAAAACGGAGGAAACGGACCTCCTCGGTCAAAACGGGGGTCCTGTTGATCGGGAGGGGTGTGGCGTACCGCAAAACGAAGGAAACGGACTTGTGTTGGAGCGCTACGGTCGAAACGGGGGCCCTGTTCATCGGGAGGGGTGTGGCGTACCAAGAAACGGGACTCCACGGAATACTGTTCATCTCCACCATCGACCCCCTCTAGCCTCCACGGGCTACTGTTCATCCACCGTCGACCTCCTCCAGCCTCCACCTGCGATTGTTCATCCACGGGCTCCTGTTCATCCAGCCTCCACCGCGCGCTACTCCACCGGCTACTGTTCAACCAGTCCTCTCCACAGGCTGTTGTTCAACCACCCCTCCACGGGCTACTATTCATCCAGCCCTCCATCGTCTACTGTTCATCCAGCCCTCCACGGGGTGGTCCTGTTCATCCAGCCCTCCACGGGGTCCTGTTCATCCAGCCCTCCACGGGGTCTTGTTCATCTAGAGGCAACACCACGGGGTCCTGTTCATCCACCCCCACCGGGAACTGTTCATCCAAACCCCCCAGCAACACTCACTGTTCATCCAGAGGCAGCATTGATCAGCTTCAGTTAGCAGCAGTAGCGAAGGAATCGCTCGATCGGGTTCAGTTAACAGCCATCGATCGATCGCTCGGGTTTAGTTAGAGCCCAACGCCTCGCTCGGGTTCAGTTAGAGCCCAACGTCTCGCACCCACGCGCGTGCGTGTACGAGAGAAACGCGCATCGCTCGGCCCCAACCACCTACCGTAACCGGGAACATCCTGATATTTTCCTCGCCCTTGCTTCAACCACGGTTTTTTTTGTCATGGACGGCCCAAAGAATGTCATGCAGCTGCGTCTCCGGCCCGCCCAGGATGAAAAGCCCATTTTCTGTCATGATTTTTGTCATAGAAGTAGGAGCCCACCACATCTCTGATGATACCGGATTTTGTCACAATTATCGTCATAGAAGTGTCATAAGTATGACAGAAAAAAAATCATTCGGCCCAAAATGTCACGGATGTGTCTTTTTTGTGTAGTAAGTTGCCGGCAAGTCTCTTTTCTCATCCCAGCCCAAAATGTAACTAATGAGTTAGTTGTGGGATGATGCACTGGAACGAGTAACAAGACTTGCCGGTAACGAGATTGAACTAGGTATTGAGATACCGACGATCGAATCTCGGGCAAGTAACATACCGATGACAAAGGGAATAACGTATGTTGTTATGCGGTTTGACCAATAAAGATCTTTGTAGAATATGTAGGAGCCAGTATGAGCATCCAGGTTCCGCTATTGGTTATTGACCGGAGGTGTGTCTCGGTCACGTCTACATAGTTCCCGAACCCGTAGGGTCCGCACGCTTAACGTTCGATGACGATTTGTATTATGAGTTATGTGATTTGATGACCGAAGTTTGTTCGGAGTCCCGGATGAGATCACGGACATGACGAGGAGTCTCGAAATGGTCGAGAGGTAAAGATCGATATATTGGAAGGCTATATTCGGACATCGGAAAGGTTCCGAGTTATTCGGGTATTTTTTGGAGTAACGGAGAGTTACGGGAATTCGCCGGGGGAAGTATTGGGCCTTAATGGGCCTTACGGGAAAGGAGAGAAGGGCCTCAAGGGGTGGCTGCGTGCCCCCCCATGGGCTGGTCCGAATTGTACTAGGAAGGGGTGGCACCCCCTCCTTCCTTCTCCCCTCTTCCTCCTTCCCTTCCTTCTCCTAGTTGGAATAGGAAAGGGGGGCCGAATCCTACTTGGACCGGGAGTCCAAGTAGGACTCCCCTCTTTGGCGCGCCCCCTCTAGGGTCGGCCTCCTCTTCCTCCCTCCTTTATATACGTGGGCAGGGGACACCCCAAAGGCACTCAAGATTTGTCTTAGCCGTGTGCGGTGCCCCCCTCCACGGTTACACACCTCGGTCATATCGTCGTAGTGCTTAGGCGAAGCCCTGTGCCGGTAACTTCATCATCACCGTCACCACGCCGTCGTGCTGACGGAACTCTCCCTTGGCCTCAACTGGATCAAGAGTTCAAGGGACGTCACCGAGCTGAACATGTGCAGATCACGGAGATGCCGTGCGTTCGGTACTTGGATCGGTTGGATCGCGAAGACGTTCGACTACATCAACCGCGTTACTAAACGCTTCCGCTTTCGGTCTACGAGGGTATGTGGACACACTCTCCCCGCTCATTGCTATGCATCTCCTAGATAGATCTTGCGTGATCATAGGAAAGTTTTTGTAATTACTGCGTTCCCCAACAGCAACCAGGGACGAAGAGGAGGTAGAGGAAGTAGAGGAGTAAGAGGGAGAGGAAGAAGCTAGGCTAGCAGTAGTATGTTCTGAATTTGTATTAAGTTTGGCACTATGTTCTGAATTTGTATTAAGTGTGGCACTATGTTCTGAATATGTATTAAGTGTGGCACTATGTTCTGAATTTGTATTAAGTGTGGCACTACATTCTGAATTTTTATTAAGTGTGGCACTACATTCTGAATTTGTATTAAGTGTGGCACTATGTTCTGAATTTGTATTAAGTGTGGCACTATGTTCTGAATTTTTTATGTGCAGGAATGTCGGGAATGTGGTTGCTGAATGGGGACATTGATAGGGGTCATCGTGCTGCGGTATGGTATGAGCTCAAGCTTGAGCCTCTGGTCACTCGCACTCCTAAGGAGAACTGGATGATACACCCAGGATGGGTTCAGCGGTACGTGCATTATTAATTTGCACACTAACATGCATATTAATGGGAGACACTAACTGAAATGTTCTCTGATGAAGGTTGAAATGGGCCGGCCTTTTACCATTCGCGCGTCTGGTTGAGTCTATCCCGGGTGAGAAACACCTCGCCATCGACTCCTCCTTGTCGAGCTGCTTAGTGGGTCGTTGGAGGCCAGAGACCCACACGTTTCACTTCCGATGGGGAGAGATGGCTCCTACTCTAGAGGATGTGTCACTTTTGATCGGACTACCGTTGGCAGGTCATGATGTAAGACTGTTGGACGCACCGGCTGGTTGGGAGCTAAGTCTTACACAACATTTTCATGGTGTTTTTCCGGATGCTCCGGATCTGGTATGGGAGCATCACGGACCTAAGTATGATTGGTTGCTCAATTTCCAGGTTAGTTCCCATACCTCTTATCTTCAAGTTATTGTGCATATGGTTTTACAAAAAATACCTGCGGCTTACTAAAACTTTCTCTTTGCTTAATGCAGATACAGAAGTTCCGGGCACCGCTGAGTGCGGAACAGATCACTTGGCTTTTCGGCAAGGTGATGTTCACAGAGAACCATGTCACCACTATTAGCGTGCTCCACATCCCTATGGCACTCGAGATAGCGAGCGCTGAGACGGTGGATCAGATCAGACAGAGGAGTTGGGGTTCGGCGGTCTTAGCGGCTACATACCGAGGTATGTGCAACGGTTGCCAGCTTACATCAAGAAAGCCAACCCTTCTTGGGTGCCCTCTATTCCTACAGTTGTGGTCGTGGGAGAGGTTCTCTATAGGGCGACCAGATGTACATGTTCATCAGCCTATAGACGCCATGTTTGATGCTGACGGCATCGACATGCCTACTTTCGGTCTGTGTTGGACACGTCGCAAGGTATGTATCGTGTTATAGTTTAATGCAACTTTTTTGTGCACAAGAGATAGTTCAATGCTAGCGGCTACTAACTTTTGTTTTTTACAGAGACGCTTTGCTAGTGATCAGACCAGGAAGGCATACACGACATTGAACGAGCAGTTCGATGCGTACACTGGGGTCATATGGCGGCCCTACACGGAAGCAGCCATACATGCGAGATACCCTGGTGGTATGTCTGTGCTATGCACAAGGGATCGAGATTACTGGATGACGAAATCGAAGATCATCTTCGATGTCTTCGTCGAGGAGATGGCACAACAGAGGGTTATGAGGCAATTTGGTCTTCTGCAGTTGGAGCTGCCTCCCCCGACAGAGAACCCGGTGCCGGCACACATCCACAGGTATTAACCAGTTTTTCAATGTTGCATTATCTTTCATAGTACTCCATTCGAAGCATTAGGTAATTGTTGAACACACACCACAATTTCAGGACGACAAGGAAGGGCATGACCAGGACAATTGCTGACTGGCTAGTTAGACTAGAGCCATATGTTACAGAATGGGAGACAGCAAACACACATCTATGGCACGAGAATCACAATTTTGATCTCAATGAATTCAATCTCTATTTGCGGCGCTACATGACCGGAACACAGTTACGCATCGTTGAGCACTCTCACCCAGAGGAGATACCTGATCCTACTCCGTCGGATATGTACCCGAGCTATGGTACTTCGGGCTCTAGGCGTTATGCGGTAAGATATATTTTCTTTAAGTGATGTTGTCACATACTTTGACATGCATACTTAATAATCGTCATGAAAATTTGCTACCTTGACACACGAACTCTACGATGACGTGACCAGCTTTGGACGATCACTATCGTCTGGACCTCTTCTTCAACACCGTCCTGTGCTACAACCCTTCTTGGAATGAATGCAGAACAAGATATGGGCTGTCTACGAGGCTATCACGTGCACCCGGAGAAGCGACGTTGTTTAGCACCAGCAGCAGCAGCCGCATCCCTCCATGCACTGACATCAACCACGTCCACGTCTAGCACATCAGCCGGCAACCAGGCCACCCCGTCCTGACCAACCTGGCAGTTCAATGTGGCAGCACCCACAGCACTATGGTCCCACGTCGAGCTTCGTGTTTTCTCCACAGCCACAACAGATCGGTCCCTCGTCGAGCATCATGTTTGAGCCAGAGCAGCCGTCACAGCCAGCAGGTACGTGTCTTCATATTTACTGTTTTCAATATTAATTGAGGCGACCTCATTCTTCATGACTTAACGTTCCATCGTGCAGGAGCCTACGGATATTAGGCGTCTATGTCGGCATCACATGATATGTAGGGGAGTGATCAACATCCCGAGGAGAACATACAGGCTCAGATGTCGCAGCACACCCAGTGGATGAACATGTTTTTGACTCCTCCACCAGGCCCCACACAGGATACACAACATGACCAGGGAGAGTCTGAGATTCCTCCTCGTAACATTAGGGCACCCAACAGGTTGGGATGGACGCCGCCTGTAGATCCGTCTCCCTGCCAGGCCAGACATCGTCAGTGATGCTTCTATCTATCTATCAGTAGAGACATTACCATCTACTTCTATATGAGACTTATGCCTATTCTATGTATGAGACAAATGACTATGTACTTATGTATGAGACATATGCCTACTCTATTTTAGTACTCTGTTATCCGAACTACAACATCATATTTAGATAGAACATAATGCTCGTACAACAAGACAGTACAAACAACTAGATAGAACTACATCTAAATTAAACGGTACGTACGACTTAACTTACAACATACAACATAAAAACTACATGAAGTCATCATCATCATCATCCATCGATGCAGAACTCTTGCCCTTCGACAATGAAGAACTCTTGCCCTTCGACGATGAAGAACTCTTGCCCTTCAACGATGAAGAACTCTTGCCCTTTGACGATGCAGAACCCAGAAGCGGCGGCATGAAGATATTGTCTTCATCCTCGCTGTCGGCAGTCCATAAATAAGTATGTTTTGCTCCCAACTTTAGGTACCTTCCACACTTTAGGTATCTTCCATGCAACCTCAGAAGTTCTTTCCGTATCTCCTCAACGGTCCTGGAAGGCCACCCGCACCTACTTAATGCGTGAGCCAGCTCATTCAGTAGGGTGTCACTACTTGTCGGAGTAATGGGCCACGGGTAGCCTAACCCGAGTCCCAGAACCTTTCAAGACATCGGGGTCGGCTGCGCCCCTCAAGACGTCCAAGATGAAGCGCCGCCTTCTGGTGGCCGGCCGGCTGAACGGCCGACTACCAGAAGTCGGCCATGCTCAGGAAGGCGGCTCCAAGACAGGACGACTCCTAGCAGGCGGCCTCCAGAGAGGCCGGCTCCTAGCAGTCGGCCCACGGCGCCCGCAAAGTTTGCGCCCCCATTAAGAAGACAAGACGGGGCAAGGCTATAGTGTAGCCCATCCCCCCGTATCCAGGGCCGGGCGTGGCCACAGTGCTCCGTACAGGCGGAGATCTCCTCCCGGCGCGGCACTGTTGCCACTCCGCCCCTGACGTCACCCTGACACGCGGAGCCCTGCTCCCACGACCGCCTGTCGGTACGGCCTGGAGACCGCGGGCCCTACCAGGCAGCGAGAGCCCGGAAGACGGCGGAGGCCTAACCAGTCGGACACAAGGGAGGCCGGCTCCTAGCAGTCGGCCCGTTCCTTCCTTGGGGTCCTTGCACCATTAACCAGATGAGACACGGAGTGGCTACAGTGATCTCCCACCAGGCGGTGGGACTGTAGCCACGCTCCCCTGACCAAGCATGCGTCATTAGCATCACGGCTACAGTAATCAGCAGCCGGCAAGACCCGCAAGCGGCGGGAGCGGACTGTCGGCTCTGTACCAGACCAGTCGGCGGGACCCACCAGGTGGCGGGCCCCAGCAGCCGGCAGAGAAGCCGGCGACCAGAGAGACTGACAGTCGGGTCCTACACCCGGCCAGATTACCATTGTACCCCTGGGGGTAGGCCTATATAAACCCACCAGGGCACCCATGCAAAGGGTTCCAACCTGTTAGAATTAGACTCACACCTAGGGGAGAAGAGAGCAAAGCCTTGCCTTCTTCTACCTCTAGCATACAGCTCAAGGAGCACCATTGTACTCACTAGTGCCTTAGTGACCATGCGGAGACCCCGCGGAGCAGGACTAGGAGTGTTATCTCCTAGGAGAGCCCCGAACCTGGGTAAAGTGCGCCGGCGTTCGTGTCTACGCCTCATCCCGCTTCCAGGCACCGGCGACGTTCTACTCGCTCCCACCATGATAAGCCATCCATTGGCATATGTCGCACCCAACCCCCGACATTTGGCGCCCACCATGGGGCGAGGTGCACCGTCTCCCGGAGACCTGTTCTAGACGGGAACCCTGTTCCTTCCTGGCGAGCGCAGCCAGCCCGGCACGCCAGACGGCGTCTGCGCCGATGCGCTGCACGGCGCGGAGGTCACCTGCGCGGCGAGCTGCCTCGCTGATCTTGTTGGCAAGATTCGCCTCTTTGATGAGCCCGCGCCTGATGCGGGCACTGATGGCCCCGAGAGCCGCCTCATGAGCCTCCTCGATCAGCTCCACGTCGCGAGCGAGCGTGCAGCCGACTTGGAGTCAGTTGGCTCCACCGACCCGATGTTGGTCGACTCCGACACGGCGTCGCTTGACGCGTTCCCCACCAACGTGCTGGTCTACAACGAGCCGCTTCCTCACGTGGACAGCGACGGCAGCACCGTCAAGGAAGTGCTCGTCATCAGCCACGGCGAGCACTCTGGCGGAGGTGGCCAGGATCCGTTGCAGGCGGCGATGCAAGACCTGACTGCGCCCATCCCGAAAGACGCTGACACCGAGACGCTGGAGGCACGTCGTGTCCAGCTCGTCGAAAGCGCCAACCGGCTGGCCAGCATGAGACGCCTTTCGGAGGCCTACCAGCGGGAGATGGACCGTGTCGGCGGCGGCACGCCGGCTCCTGGTGGTCCTAGCCGCATCGGCCTGGTCCGCAGCCTTGCGCGACTGTCGCCAGCATGTTCAGGATAGATCGTCCCATCTACGCCACGCCTGCGGAGAACATACGAGCTGCCCAGGCGGCAGCAGACGAGCTAGAGAAGCTTGAGGGTGACCAGCGTCGCCACATGACGGAGCGAGTCCAGCAGCTCCTCGACGCGGCTGCTGAGCGGGCCGACTGGTGGCATCCGCGATAGAAGAGACAAGGAGCCGGCGGCCAGCCGCAGCCGGACTCACATCACCATCGAGCGCAACCAAGACGGCCGCCTAAGAGCAGTGCGGCGGCGAGACGACTATCCGCCTCCTCCTCCCCGCAGGGAGAGGCGTATTTCCCCACCGCCTGTTGATCACCCGTCACTCGGCGACCGCCTTGGCCGCCGAGAAGGAATCGGAGAAAATGATGCCCGCCACCGGATCGGTCCCCTCAATCGATCCCTGGCGCTAGAAGAGGAAGATGAGCTGGGCCCGCCTTGCTTCGGCCCCCGCATCCGAGACGAAACTTTCCCCAGAGGGTTCATGCTCCCAAGAGATACACCCAAGTACACCGGCTCCGTGAAGCCAGAGGACTGGCTGGTTGACTACTCTATAGCCGTCAGCATCGCCAACGGCAACAAGCGCGTTGCCGTGAAGTACGTTCCGCTCATGCTCTAGGGCACGGCCCGGACGTGGCTGAACAGCCTGAAGCCTGCAGCATCAACAGCTGGGTTGACTTCACCGAAGCATTCATCCGCAACTTCACCAGCACCTACAAGCGGTCGCCCAAGCCTCGCCAGCTCTCCTTGTGCGTCCAAGGCCCCAACGAATCAACTCGCGATTACCTCACGCGTTGGGCTGAGTTGCACAACTCTTGGGAGGGCGTGCAGGAGGTGCAGGCCATCGAGTACTTCACTGTCGGGTGCCGAGAGGGCACCTTCCTCAAGCACAAGCTTCTTTGCGACGAGCTGGCGACCCTCGATGAACTGCTGATTGATACGTATCCATCGTATCTATAATTTTTTATTGTTCCATGCCAATATTATACAACTTCCATATACTTTTGGCAACTTTTTATACTATTTTTGGGACTAACATATTGATCCAGTGCCCAATGCTAGTTCCTGTTTGTTGCATGTTTTTGTTTCGCGGAATATCCATATCAAATTGAGTCCAAACGGGATAAAGACGGACGGAGATTATTTTTGGAATATTCGGAGAATATGGGAAGAAAAATCCACGCGAGACGGTGCCCGAGGGAGGCACGAGGCAGGGGGCGCGCCCCTGACCCTCGTGGGCCCCCTGTAAGGCGGTTGATGCCCTTCTTTGGCCGCAAGAAAGCTAATTTTTAGGGGGAAATCACGGCAAAGATTTCAGTCCAATCGGAGTTACGGATCTCCATATATATACAAAACGGTGAAAGGGCAGCAGAGGAGAACGCAGAAACAAAGAGAAACAGAGAGACAGATCCAATCTCGGAGGGGCTCTCGCCCCTCCCATGCCATGGAGGCCAAGGACCAGAGGGGAAACCCTTCTCCCATCTAGGGAGGAGGTCAAGGAAGAAGAAGAAGGGGCCCCCTCTCCCCTTCTCTTCCGGTGGCGCCGGAACGCTGTCGTGGCCACCATCATCATCACCGCAATCTTCACCAACAACTTCACCACCATCATCACCAACTCTTCCCCCCTCTATGCAGCGGTGTAACCTCTCTCTTACCCGCTATAATCTCTACTTAAACATGGTGCTCAACGCTATATATTATTTCACAATGATGTATGGCTATCCTATGATGTTTGAGTAGATCCGTTTTGTCCTATGGGTTATTTGATGATCAAGATTGGTTTGAGTTGCATGTTTTATTATTGGTGTTGTCCTATGGTGCTCTCTGTGTCACGCAAGCGTGAGGGATCCCCGCTGTAGGGTTTGCAATATGTTCATGATTTGCTTATGGTGGGTGGCGTGAGTGACAGAAGCATAGACCCGAGTAAGTAGGTTGTTTGCGTATGGGATAAAGGGGACTTGATACTTTAATGCTATGGTTGGGTTTTACCTTAATGATCTTTAGTAGTTGCGGACGCTTGCTAGAGTTCCAATCATAAGTGCATATGATCCAAGTAGAGAAAGTATGTTAGCTTATGCCTCTCCCTCAAATAAAATTGCAATAGTGATTATCGGTTTAGTTATCGATTGCCTAGGGACAAATAACTTTCTCGTGACAAAAAGCTCTCTACTAAAACTAATTTAGTTGTGTCTTTATCTAAACAGCCCCTAATTTTTATTTACGTGCTCTTTATTTTCTTGCAAACCTATCCAAAAACACCTACAAAGTACTTCTAGTTTCATACTTGTTCTAGGTAAAGCGAACGTCAAGCGTGCGTAGAGTTGTATCGGTGGTCGATAGAACTTGAGGGAATATCTATTCTACCTTTAGCTCCTCATTGGGTTCGACACTCTTACTTATCGAAAGAGGCTACAATTGATCCCCTATACTTGTGGGTTATCAAGACCTTTTTCTGGCACCGTTGCCGGGGAGCAATAGCGTGGGGTGAATATTCTCGTGTGTGCTTGTTTGCTTTATCACTAAGTAATTTTTATTTGTTGTTCGTAGTTGTTTTCTATCTTTAGTTATGGGTAGGAAACGCAAAATACCAAAAAAATTAGTTGTACCTACTGAACCAATGGTTGAAGAACCACTCAAAATCTATCACACTCCTGAAGCTTATTACTTGGATCATCTTCGATCCCTATGTGCTCTTGCTGAAACCCCAACTAGCTTAGTTGAGGGCAAATCTTTAGATGAGCATGCTTGTTATGTGTGACACCGTATATCTGAAAAGGGGAAACGTTTACTGGATCAAATTCATCATTTGCAATTCTATGCTTGGAATTTATGTGAAATATATGATTTTACTTGTTGTTCTGAAAACCCTAAGAAACACCTTCCCTATCAATGTGAGTTTAGTGATAATGGAATCGTATCTTCGTATGCTAAGGGTGTTTATAATTACTATGATGTTCAACAAATTGAAGAATTTGTTGCTTTTAAGGGTGCTTATGAAATTGCTTCTTTGATTGAAAAGTATGATGCTACTCTTTACAAATCTGAAAAACTTTGCCATACTTAAATATTGATATGATAATTATGCTTCTAATGCCTATGTTGAACCATATATTGAGGACTACTCCGCTGTCCAAGAAGAGACTAATATTTTGCAGGAGTCTATGGAAGAAGAAATTGATGACATTGTGAGCTCATTGGATGAAAAAGATGAGGAGGAGAGCGAAGAACAAAAGGAGGAAGAGCGGATTAGCTACTCGTGCCCACCTTCTAATGAGAGTAACTCTTCAACTCATACATTGTTTAATTTCCCTTCGTGCTTACCGAAGGATGATTGCTATGATGACTGTTATGATCCCGTTGATTCTCTTGAAATATCCCTTTTTGATGATGCTTGCTATGCTTGTGGCCAAGATGCCAATATGAATTATGCTTATGGAGATGAACTTGCTATAGTTCCTTATGTTAAACATGAAATTGTTGCTATTGCACCCACGCATGATAGTCCTATTATCTTGCTATAGATGCCAATATCGGAGAAGTTTACCCTTACTAAGGATTATATTGATGAGTTGCCTTATACCGTTGCACATGATGATTTTGATGAATATAATATGCATGTGCTTGCTGCTCCTACTTGCAATTATTATGAGAGAGGAACTATATCTCCACCTCTCTATGTTTCCAACATGATAAAATTGCAAGAAACTGCTTATACTATGCATTGGCCTTTACTAGGTGTGCATGAATTGTTCTTTTATGACATGCCGATGCATAGGAAGAGAGTTAGACTTCGTAATTGCTTGATATATGTTGCTTTGTGCTCACTACTAAATGCCAAATCATTGCTAATTAAAATTGGCTTTGATATACCTTGGGATCCGGGTGGATTCACTACTTGAGTACTATATGCCTAGCTTAATGGCTTTAAAGAAAGCGCTGCCAAGGAGACAACCCGGAAGTTTTAGAGAGTCATTTATTTCTGTTGAGTGCTTTTATATAGTTTAAAAACAAAAAAATAAAGAGGGGAACCCGAAACTTTTCAAAAAGAAAAGCGAAAGTGAGAAAGACGAGCATTGTTGAAGTGGGAGCTAGCCTTGAACTTTGTTCATGTTCACAGAAACTTTGTGAATCTTGATTACAGAAACTTTTCAACAAAAATAATTATCCCCTTGTACAATTCCATTTTATTATAAAAATAATGTGCCAAGGTTTGCCTTTAGGATGTTTACAATGCTTGTTGGTTTGTACGGTGCAGGACAGAAACTTTGGCTGTAGAGCTCGATTTTACATTTTTTACTGGAACGTCAAATGGTTCTGATTCTTTTTGCACTGTCTTTCTATAAAAATTGTTTATTTTTCCTAATTGTGGCAGAATTTTTCAAGTATCATAAGTATGGTGAATGTTCAGATTATTACAGACTGTTCTGTTTTAGACAGATTCTGTTTTTGATGCATAGTTTGCTTGTTTTGATGAAACTATCAATTTATATCAGTGGATTAAGCCATGGAAAAGTTATATTACAGTAGCTAAAATGCAAAAACAAAATATGAATTGGTGGCAACAGTACTTAGAGTAGTGATTTGCTTTATTATACTAACGGATCTTACCGAGTTTTCTGTTGAAGTTTTGTGTGGATGAAGTGTCCAATGATCGAGAAGGTCTCGATGTGAGAAGAAGGAAGAGAGGCAAGAGCTGAAGCTTGGGGATGCACAAGGCACGCCAAGTAAATATTCAAGGAGACTCAAGCGTCTAAGCTTGGGGATGCCCCGGAAGGCATCCCCTCTTTCTTCAACAAGTATCGGTATGTTTTCGGATTTGTTTCGTTCATGCAATATGTGCAAGTCTTGGAGCGTCTTTTGCATTTAGTTTTCATTTTTCTTTTATGCACCATGCTGGTATGAGATAGTCCTTTGTTGATTTATAGAATGCTCTTTGCACTTCACTTATATCTTTTGAGTATGGCTTTATAGAATGCTTCATGTGCTTCGCTTATATCATTTGAAGTTTGGATTGCCTGTTTCTCTTCACATAGAAAACCGCCATTTATAGAATGCTCTTTTGCTTCACTTATATTTGTTAGAGCGTGGGCATATATTTTGTAGAAAGAATTAAACTCTCTTGCTTCACTTATATCTATTTAGAGAGATGACAGGAATTGGTCATTCACATGGTTAGTCATAAAATCCTACATAAGACTTGTAGATCACTGAATATGATATGTTTGATTCTTTGCATAGTTTTGCGATATAAAGATGGTGATATTAGAGTCATGCTAGTGGGTAGTTGTGGATTAGTAGAAATACTTGTGTTGAGGTTTGTGATTCCCATAGCATGCACGTATGGTGAACCGTTATGTAACGAAGTCGGAGCATGAGGTATTTATTGATTGTCTTCCTTATGAGTGGCGGTCGGGGATGAGCGATGGTCTTTTCCTACCAATCTATCCCCCTAGGGGCATGCGTAGTAGTACTTTGCTTCGAGGGCTAATAAATTTTTGCAATAAGTATATGAGTTCTTTATGACTAATGTGAGTCCATGGATTATACGCACTCTCACCCTTCCATCATTGCTAGCCTCTTCGGTACCGTGCATTGCCCTTTCTCACCTCGAGAGTTGGTGCAAACTTCGCTGGTGCATCCAAACCCCATGATACGATACGCTCTATCACACATAAACCTCCTTATATCTTCCTCAAAACAGCCACCATACCTACCTATCATGGCATTTCCATAGCCATTCCGAGATATATTGCCATGCAACTTCCATCATCATCATATACATGACTTGAGCATTTATTGTCATATTGCTTTGCATGATCGTAAGATAGCTAGCATGATGTTTTCATGGCTTGTCCGTTTTTTGATGTCATTGCTATGCTAGATCATTGCACATCCCAGTACACTGCCGGAGGCATTCATATAGAGTCATATCTTTGTTCTAGTATCGAGTTGTAATATTGAGTTTTAAGTAAATAAAAGTGTGATGATCATCATTATTAGAGCATTGCCCCAGTGAGGAAAGGATGATGGAGACTATGATTCCCCCACAAGTCGGGATGAGACTTCGGACGAAAAAAAAAGAGAAAGGCCAAAAAAAAGAGAAGGCCCAAAAAAAGAAAAAAAAAAGAAAAAAGGAAAAAAATGAGAGAAAAAGAGAGAAGGGGCAATGTTACTATCCTTTTACCACACTTGTGCTTCAGAGTAGCACCATGTTCTTCATATAGAGAGTCTCTTGAGTTATCACTTTCATATACTAGTGGGAATTTTCATTATAGAACTTGGCTTGTATATTCCAACGATGGGCTTCCTCAAATGCCCTAGGTCTTCATGAGCAAGCAAGTTGGATGCACACCCACTTAGTTTCAGTTTGAGCTTTCATATACTTATAGCTCTAGTGCATCCGTTGCATGGCAATCCCTGGTCCTCACATTGACATCAATTGATGGGCATCTCCATAGCCCGTTGATTAGCCGCATCGATGTGAGACTTTCTCCTTTTTGTCTTCTCCACATAACCCCCATCATCATATTCTATTCCACCTATAGTGTTATATCCATGGCTTGTGCTCATGTATTGTGCGAGGGTTGAAAAAGCTGAAGCGTGTTAAAAAGTATGTACCAATTGATCGGCTTGTCATTGGGGTTGTGCATGATTTGAATATTTTGTGTGGTGAAGATGGAGCATAGCCACACTATATGATTTTGTAGGGATAACTTTCTTTGGCCATGTTATTTTGAAAAGACATGATTGCTTTATTAGTAGGCTTGAAGTATTATTGTTTTTATGTCAAATGATAGACTATTGCTTTGAATCACTCGTGTCTTAATATTCATGCCATGATTAGATACATGATCAAGATTATGCTAGGTAGCATTCCACATCAAAAATTATCCTTTTTATCATTTACCTACTCGAGGACGAGCAGGAATTAAGCTTGGGGATGCTGATACGTCTTCGTCGTATCTATAATTTTTGATTGTTCCATGCCAATATTATACAACTTCCATATACTTTTGGCAACTTTTTATACTATTTTTGGGACTAACATATTGATCCAGTGCCCAGTGCCAGTTCCTGTTTGTTGCATGTTTTTGTTTCGCAGAATATCCATATCAAACGGAGTCCAAACGGGATAAAAACGGACGGAGATTATTTTTGGAATATTCGAAGAATATGGGAAGAAAAATCCACGCGAGACGGTGCCCGAGGGAGGCACGAGGCAGGGGGGCGCGCCCCTGACCCTCGTGGGCCCCCCGTAAGGCGGTTGATGCCCTTCTTCGGCCGCAAGAAAGCTAATTTTTAGGGAAAAATCACGGCAAAGATTTCAGTCCAATCGGAGTTACGGATCTCCATATATATACGAAACGGTGAAAGGGCAGCAGAGGAGAACGCAGAAATAGAGAGAGACAGAGAGACGGATCCAATCTCGGAGGGGCTCTCGCCCCTCCCATGCCATGGAGGCCAAGGACCAGAGGGGAAACCCTTCTCCCATCTAGGGAGGAGGTCAAGGAAGAAGAAGAAGGGCCCCCCTCTCCCCTTCTCTTCCGGTGGCGCCGGAACGCTGCCGTGGCCACCATCATCATCACCACAATCTTCACCAACAACTTCACAACCATCATCACCAACTCTTCCCCCCTCTATGCAGCGGTGTAACCTCTCTCTTACCCGCTGTAATCTCTACTTAAACATGGTGCTCAACGCTATATATTATTTCCCAATGATGTATGGCTATCCTATGATGTTTGAGTAGATCCGTTTTGTCCTATGGGTTATTTGATGATCAAGATTGGTTTGAGTTGCATGTTTTATTATTGGTGCTGTCCTATGGTGCTCTCCGTGTCGTGCAAGCGTGAGGGATCCCCGCTGTAGGGTTTGCAATATGTTCATGATTTGCTTATGGTGGGTGGCGTGAGTGACAGAAGCATAGACCCGGGTAAGTAGGTTGTTTGCGTATGGGATAAAGGGGACTTGATACTTTAATGCTATGGTTGGGTTTTACCTTAATGATCTTTAGTAGTTGCGGACGCTTGCTAGAGTTCCAATCATAAGTGCATATGATCCAAGTAGAGAAAGTATGTTAGCTTATGCCTCTCCCTCAAATAAAATTGCAATAGTGATTACCGGTCTAGTTATCGATTGCCTAGGGACAAATAACTTTCTCGTGACAAAAAGCTCTCTACTAAAACTAATTTAGTTGTGTCTTTATCTAAACAACCCCTAGTTCTTATTTACGTGCTCTTTATTTTCTTGCAAACTGATGTCTACTACGCAACCTTCTTCTTGTAGACGTTGTTGGGCCTCCAAGTGCAGAGGTTTGTAGGACAGTAGCAAATTTCCCTCAAGTGGATGACCTAAGGTTTATCAATCCGTGGGAGGCGTAGGATGAAGATGGTCTCTCTCAAGCAACCCTGCAACCAAATAACAAAGAGTCTCGTGTGTCCCCAACACACCCAATACAATGGTAAATTGTATAGGTGCACTAGTTCAGCAAAGAGATGGTGATACAAGTGCAATATGGATGGTAGATATAGGTTTTTGTAATCTGAAAATATAAAAACAGCAAGGTAACTAATGATAAAAGTGAGCATAAACGGTATTGCAATGCTAGGAAACAAGGCCTAGGGTTCATACTTTCACTAGTGCAAGTTCTCTCAACAATAATAACATAACTGGATCACATAACTATCTCTCAACATGCAACAAAGAGTCACTCCAAAGCCACTAATAGCAGAGAACAAACAAAGAGATTATGGTAGGGTACGAAACCACCTCAAAGTTGTTCTTTCGGATCGATCTATTCAAGAGTTCGTACTAGAATAACACCTTAAGACACATATCAACCAAAACCCTAATGTCACCTAGATACTCCAATGTCACCTCAACTATCCGTGGGCATGATTATACGATATGCATCACACAATCTCATATTCATCTATTCAACCAACACAAAGTACTTCAAAGAGTGCCCCAAAGTTTCTACCGGAGAGTCAAGACGAAAACGTGTGCCAACCCCTATGCATAGGTTCATGGGCGGAACCCGCAAGTTGATCACCAAAACATACATCAAGTGAATCAATAGAATAACCCATTGTCACCACGGTTATTCCACGCAAGACATACATCAAGTGTTCTCAAATCCTTAAAAGACTCAATCCGATAAGATAACTTCAAAGGGAAAACTCAATCCATTACAAGAGAGTAGAGGGGGAGAAACATCATAAGATCCAACTATAATAGCAAAGCTTGCGATACATCAAGATCGTATCACCTCAAGAACACGAGAGAGAGATATCAAACACAATAGCTACTGGTACATACCCTCAGCCCCGAGGGTGAACTACTCCCTCCTCATCATGGAGAGCGCCAGGATGATGAAGATGGCCACCGGTGAGGGATCCCCCCCTCCGGTAGGGTGCCGGAACAGGGTCCCGATTGGTTTTTGGTGGCTACAGAGGCTTGTGGCGGCGGAACTCCCGATCTATTCTGTTCCCCGATGGTTTTAGGGTATATTGATATATATAGGCAAAAGAAGTCGGTCAGGGGAGCCACGAGGGGCCCACAAGGGTGGAGGGCGCGCCCAGGGGGTGGGCACGCCCCCCTGCCTCGTGCTCTCCTCGTTGATCCCCTGACGTGCACTCCAAGTCTCCTGGATTGCTTTCTTTCCAAAAATAACTTCTCCCAAAGGTTTCATTCCGTTTGGACTCCGTTTGATATTCCTTTTCTGCGAAACACTGAAACAAGGGAAAAAACAGGAACTGGCACTGGGCTCCGGGTTAATAGGTTAGTCCCAAAAATAATATAAAAGTGTTTAATAAAGCCCATAAACATCCAAAACAGATAATATAATAGCATGAATACTTCATAAATTATAGATACGTTGGAGACGTATCACAAACCTATCCAAAAACACCTACAAAGTACTTCTAGTTTCATACTTGTTCTAGGTAAAGCGAACGTCAAGCGTGCGTAGAGTTGTATCGGTGGTCGATAGAACTTGAGGGAATATTTGTTCTACCTTTAGCTCCTCGTTGGGTTCGACACTCTTACTTATCGAAAGAGGCTACAATTGATCCCCTATACTTGTGGGTTATCACTGATCATAGCAGACAAGTACGCCACGGCCGACTCCTCCATGAAGGCGGAGATCCAAGTTAATGTGTCGGGCAAGGTATCCCCTCAAGCTCCTCGGACCCCGGCTGGTGACACCAGTCGACGACAGCAACCGAACGACAACAAGCACAAGGCCATGCAGCCGGCTTCCATAAGCCGGCAAGTGGAAACAGTCGAAGATCAGCAGTCGGAAGGGCAGCCTCCTCCCAAACGCCAGAAGGGCGGCAAGCCCAACTGGTTGCCCGCCTTCTCGTACGAGCAGACTCTCGATGCACCCTGCAAGTTCCACAGCGGTGCAAAGCCGTCCAACCACACCACTCGGAAATGTCACTGGCTCACCAGGATCGCCAAGGGTGACGGACTCCAGCCTCCTCCGCCTGCCGGCCCGCCGCCTCCTCCTCCTCAGCAGCCGGCGGTCCGGCCAGTCGGTGCGATACAAGATGAATACCCTGAAGAGCATGGGGCTTATGTCGTGTTCACCAGCGTGGCCGACGATAGGCACAGCAGACGGCAGCAACAATAAGAAGTAAATGCAGTGGCATCAGAGACCCCCGAGTTCATGCATTGGTCTGAGAAGCCCATCAGCTGGAGCAGAGCCGACCACCCGGAGGTGATGCCCAATCCCGGTTCTTATGCTCTGGTGTTGGATGCCACCTTTGCCACAGAGAGGCAGGCTGCTCGCTTCTCCCGAGTTCTGATAGATGGCGGCAGTAGCATCAACATCCTGTACAAGGATACTATGGAGAAACTGGGAATCAAGCAGAGACATCTCCAGCCCAGCCGGACTGTGTTCCATGGCATAGTTCCTGGCCTTTCCTGCTCACCAATCGGCAAGACACAGATCGACGTCCTCTTCGGAGACAAAGAACACTTTCGCCGAGAGCCAGTCTGGTTTGAGATGGTGGACCTTGAGAGCCCTTACCATGCGCTACTTGGCCGGCCTGCTCTGTCCAAGTTCATGGCGGTCCCCCACTATCCTTACCTCAAGATGAAGATGCCGAGTTCCAAGGGAATCCTGACCATAGCAGGGGACTACAAGAAGTCGTCCGCCTGTGCAGCAGACAACAGCCGGCTAGCCGAGTCCCTCGTGATCGCAGCCGAGAAACGGCTCCTGGACTAGGTTGTGGCAATGGCAGGCAAGTAGCCGGAAATGTCACCTAACCCCAAGGAGTCAGAAGCTGAGGGCTCGTTCAAGCCGGCAAAAGAAACGAAGAAGATACCCTTGGACCCAGAGCAGCCGGAAAGGCATGCTGTCATAGGTGCAAACCTTGATAGCAAATAGGAAAGCGAGCTCGTCGACTTCCTCCGTGAGAATCGGGACATCTTTGCATGGTCTCCCAAAGACATGCCGGGTGTTCCAACGGATTTCGCCGAGCACAAGCTACATGTCCGGTCTAATGCCAAGCCAGTCAGGCAGCCCTTGCGCCGCCTGTCAGAAGAGAAGAGAAGAGTTGTTGGAGAAGAGATAGCCCGGCTTCTAGCAGCCGGCTTCATCATGGAGGTGTTCTTTCCAGAATGGCTAGCCAACCCAGTCCTTGTACTGAAGAAGAACAAGTAGTGGCGCATGTGTATTGATTATACAGCCTCAACAAAGCATGCCCCAAAGACCCATTTGCTTTACCGAGAATCGACCAAGTGATTGACTCCATAGCCGGATGCGAGCTGTTGAGTTTTTTGGGTGCATACTCAGGATATCATCTGATCAAGCTAAACCCGGCCGACAGGCTGAAGACCGCCTTCATCACACCATTCGGAGCCTTCTGTTACCTGACCATGACGGTCGGCTTGAGGAATGCCGGCGCCACGTTTCAGTGTTGCATGCAGAAGTGTCTCCTCAAGCAACTTGGCAGAAACGCCCACGTCTATGTGGACGATGTTGTGGTGAAGACGGAGAAGCGTGGAACACTGCTGGAAGACCTCAAGGAGACCTTTGAAAACTTGCGCCGATTCCAGATCAAGCTCAACCCGGAGAAATGTGTCTTTGGAGTACCAGTCGGCCAGCTTCTTGGCTTCCTGGTCTCAGAGCGCGGCATAGAATGCAACCCTGTGAAAATCAAGGCCATCGAGAGGATGGAGGTGCCCACCCGACTGCTGGACGTGCAAAAATTCACCGGCTGCTTGGCATCCATCAGTCGGCTGGGCGAGAAGGCTCTTCCCCTGTACCAGCTCATGAAGAAGACCACTTTTTTCGAGTGGAACGACAAGGCGGATGAAGCTTTTCTACAGCTCAAGAAGATGTTGACCACTCAGCCCGTCCTGGCGGCTCCGACTCCTAAAGAGCCCATGCTCCTCTACATCGCCGCCACCAGCCGGGTGGTCAGCACAGTCATAGTGGTGGAACGCAAGGAAGAAGGCAAAGCACTACCAGTCCAGAGGCCGGTGTATTACCTAAGTGAAGTATTGTCCGCCTCCAAGCAGAATTACCCCCACTACCAGAAGATGTGCTACAGTGTGCATTTTGCCGCTAAGAAGCTGAAGCCGTATTTTCAAGAGCACCCAATCACTGTGGTTTGCACTGCTCCACTCGCCGAGATCATTGGAAGCCGAGATGCTTCAGGCCGAGTGGCTAAATGGGCCATAGATTTGGCCCCCTACACCATCTACTACCAGCCTCGCACAACCATCAAGTCACAAGCACTGGCCGACTTCCTTGTCGACTGGGCCAAGACCCAGTACCTGCCGCCAGCGCCAGACTCCACCCATTGGTGAATGCACTTTGATGGTTCCAAGATGCGCACTGGTTTGGGAGCCGGCATCGTCCTCACCTCTCCCAAAGGCGACAAGCTCAGATATGTGTTGCAAGTCCATTTTGCCGCCTCTAACAATGTTGCTGAATACGAAGCACTCATTCACGGGCTCCGGCTTGCCAAGGAACTCGGCATTCACCGGATCCTGTGCTATGGAGATTCCGACTTGGTGGTCCAATAGTCGTCAGGCGATTGGGACGCCAAGGATGCAAATATGGCCAGCTACCGCTTCCTCGTTCAGCAACTCAGTGGATACTTTGAAGGATGCGAGTTCCTCCATGTGCCAAGAAATGATAATGAGCAAGCAGATGCCTTGGCACGAATCGGCTCAACCCGGCAAGCAATACCAGCCGGCGTCGCCCTGCAACGCCTCCTTAAGCCGTCTGATGCAGCGCGGTGTTGGCCTCGCCCAGCTGCTGCTGCAGGGCGGCGTTGGCCTCTGCAAAAGTAGAAGAAGAAAAAGACATCAGCAATCAACAAGGAGAGATATAGTCGCCTGGGAGATCCCGCCCGACTGCTCAGCAGTCGGCCCGAATCTTGGGGACTATAGCCCGCGGGTGCGCCAGCGCGTCCCCATAGAGAAAGAAGTTATCATTAGTTACCAAGAAGAAGAACAGTCGCCGGGGAGATCCGGCCCGACTGCTCAGCAGTCGGCCCGAATCTCGGGGACTACAGCCCGCGGGTGCGCCAGCGCGCCCCCGCGGAGAAAGAAAATAAAGACTTACTCCAGCTTTCCGACAGGTCGGCAGTCCGTTGAGTCAGCTCCTGGACCTTGGAGTTGAAGGCGGCTGCGTGAAGATTATGATAATCCTGCAGTGAAGATATCAGACAATGTTAGTACTCGGAGCTTGCCAGTTAAAGTTCCGAGCCGCCTGCTTAGCAGCCGGCCCGAAACTCGGGGACTACACCCAGAGGGTGCGCTGGCGCGCCCCCACAGAGAAGTATAAGAAATACAACAATCAAAAATGAAGAACCAAGAAGCATACCCGGACGGCTGCTCGCGACTCCAGGAACACCTAGTTGGAGTGCTTGAGAGCGTCGGCTTCGGCGCGGAGCTTGGCCTGGACGTCCAGGATCGCCTTATTCAAAGGGCCCGTCCCGCCTCCCCGCACCCACTGAGTGGGCGCGGCGCTGGTCGCCTCGGCGTCCGGGATCGAGGAGCTCGCGGCACCGGTCTCCAGTGGGCGTGGCGCCGAGGCCGCCTTTGCAAATTGGCGGCGCGATGGTGTGCGGACCTCGGGAGTCGGGCCAGTCACCAACTCGTCTCTGGCTGGCGGCACCGGTGCGTCCGCCGGCTGCTGGTCTCGCGCATCTCCGGATGGCGGTGGCGGAGGCACGGCCGCGTCCGGCATGACGACATTGCCGCCGTCCCTCTCCATGATCGGGTGCTCATCGCCGGCTCCCCCAGCCGACGCCACGAACTCTGGTGGTGGCGGCGCGGAGTTCAGGGGCATGACGAATAACGCCGACTGGCAGCGCGCGGTCTCTTCGGCCTGTTCCTTCGCCGCGGTAGCGGCCTCGACCTCCGCCAGCTTCTTCAAGGCGGCGGCTTCCTCCTTGTCCGCCTCCGCCTTCTCCAGGCGGGAGGCTTCCTGCTCCTCATGCACCACCCGTGCATTTCGCTCCCGCACCTCCCGGAGGTCGGCGACCGGATCGATTCGCTGGGTGGTGGTGGAGGTCTCCGCCGACCCAACGATGGAGGCGGTGGCCAACTTCTCGAGAGAGAGCGGAGCCCTAAGTCAAGAAAATAAAGCAAAGGAAGTTCAGAAAGAGTCGACAAGGAAAATAAAGCACAAGGAAAGATACTTACGCCGACACCAAGGGAGGCGCCTTTGGGAGCTTCTGGAACTTGCTCGCCTTCGCGGCGGCCTCCTTCCGTCTAGTCGCGGCAGTCGGATTCTTGGCCTTCTTCGGCGCGCCGCCGAACAAGACGGCACCTTGTTTACGCTTGCGTGTGCCGCCTCGAGCAGTCGGCTCAACGGAGGGGCCCGCGTCCGACCTGCCAGCGCCCCGCGCAGGGCGCGGCTTCTCTTCCTCCTCCTCATCATTAGGCCAGGTCTCGATGCCGCCCTCTTCGGAGCCGCCTGCTTCGTAGACGCCGCCTGTCGCGGTGTCCTCCAAGGCGGACGCCCCCAAGTCGGGGTCGTCCACGTCGCTCACCGCCCGGTCCGGTTCGTAGTCACCACCTGCCCCTATGATGGCAGCCGTCACTTCCGACATGTAGATCTGTTTCAAGTGGTGAGAGGCCGGCTGATCAAGACCAAGATCAAGACTAAGACAAGTATCATTAAGAAAGAATTGGAAAACTTACCGCAGGCGGCGGGTCGGCGCGGGAGTATGGCCGCTTGCCGAAGCGCCAAGACCCCTCCAGCTTGAGGCCAGAGATCTCATTCACCAAGTTTGCGACCTCGGTAGCCGGCATCTCCTTGGTGCTCAGTCGGCACGGGTCGCGATGCCCGCTCATCCGGCTGATCAGGTGAGGCCGGCCTTGGAGCGGGAGAACCTGGCGCGCGACGAAGGCAACCAACAAGTCAGACGCCTTGAGGCCTTCGGTGTTGGTTAGCTCCTGGAGTCGTTGGATGGCGGCGGCACCGTCTGCTGATACCGGCTTCAGCTTATAGCCCCACCTGGCCCGCGGCTCGGCCGGCGGGCCGGCTTCATAAGTCGGTAGGTTGATGAAGTCGACGGCCGGGTCCACATTCTCCACGTAGAAGTAAGATTGCTACCACATCTTGACCGACTGTGGCAGCTTGATGGTGGGGAAGGCGTTCTTCGGCGACGGCCGGCGAACCGCGATGAAGGCACCGCACTGGGCAGCCACCTCCCGGACGGAGGTGCCTAGCTTGGTGTAGAAGAATGCTCCCCACAACTCGATGGTGGTGTGACGCCCCCGATTTGACCGTACACTAATCATGCACGCAAATGTGTACGACCAAGATCAGGGACTCACGGGAAGATATCACAACACAACTCTACAACATAAATAAGTCATACAAGCATCATAATACAAGCCAGGGGCCTCGAGGGCTCGAATACAAGTGCTCGATCATAGACGAGTCAGCGGAAGCAACAATATCTGAGTACAGACATAAGTTAAACAAGTTTTGCCTTAAGAAGGCTAGCACAAAAGTAGCAACGATCGAAAAGGCAAGGCCTCCTGCCTGGGACCTCCTAACTACTCCTGGTCGTCGTCAGCGGCCTGCACGTAGTAGTAGGCACCTCCAGTGCCGTGGGAGTCGTCATCGACGGTGGCGTCTGGCTCCTGAACTCCAGCATCTGGTTGCGACAATCCGGTATAGAAAGGGGAAAAGAGGGAGAAAAGCAACCGTGAGTACTCATCCAAAGTACTCGCAAGCAAGGAGCTACACTACATATGCATGAGTATATGTGTAAAGGGGCATATCAGTGGACTGAACTGCAGATTGCCAGAATAAGAGGGGGATAGCTAGTCCTGTCGAAGACTACGCTTCTGGACATCTCCATCTTGCAGCATGTAGAAGAGAATAGATTGAATTCCTCCAAGTAGCATCGTATAGCATAATCCTACCCGGCGATCCCCTCCTCGACGCCCTGTTAGAGAGCGACCACCGGGTTGTATCTGGCACTTGGAAGGGTGTATTTTATTCAGTATCCAGTTCTAGTTGTCATAAGGTCAAGGCACAACTCCGGGTCGTCCTTTTACCGAGGGACACGGCTATTCGAATAGATAAACTTCCCTGCAGGGGTGCACCACATAACCCAACACGCTCGATCCCAATTGGCCGGACACACTTTCCTAGGTCATGCCCGGCCTCGTAAGATCAACACGTCGCAGCCCCACCTAAGCACAACAGAGAGGTCAGCACGCCGGTCTAACCCTATGCGCGCAGGGGTCTGGGCCCATCGCCCTATGCACACCTGCACGTTGCGTACGCGGCCGGAAGCAGACCTAGCCTAGTGGCGTTCCAGTCCAATCCGGCGCGCGCCACTCAGTCGCTGACGTCAAGAAGGCTTCGGCTGATACCACGACGCCGGGATACCCATAACTACTCCCGCGTAGATGGTTAGTGCGTATAGACCAAATGGCCAGACTCAGATCAAATACCAAGATCTCGTTAAGCGTGTTAAGTATCCGCGAACGCCGACCAGGGCCAGGCCCACCTCTCACCTAGGCGGTCTCAACCTGCCCTGTCGCTCCGCCACAAAGATCCACTTGCGGGTACTCCTACGAGCCGACCCGACTTTAGTCATCACATGTGTCATGTATGTAGTATATAAGTATATACCCGTGATCACCGCCCAGGTGATCACGGCCCGATAGTATAGCACAGCAGACGGACAAGAATGTAGGGCCACTGATGGAAATCTAGCATCCTATACTAAGCATGTAGGATTGCAGGTAAAGGTATCAACAGTAGTAGCAAGGATAGGCTATGCATCAGGATAGAATATCGAAAAGCAGTAACATGCTAAACTACTCTAATGCAAGCAGTATAGAGAATAGAGTAGGCGATATCTGGTGATCAAGGGGGGGGCTTGCCTGATTGCTCTGGCAAGTAGGAGGGGTCGTCGACTCCGTAGTCGAACTGGGCAGCAGCAGTGTCGGTCTCGTAGTCTACCGGAGAGAAGAGGGGGAAGAAACAGTAAATACAATGCAAACATAAGCATGACGATGCGTGACATGACAGTGAGCGGTGCTAGGGGTGTCCTAACGCGACAGTAGGTGGTACCGGTGAAGGGGGGGAACACCCGGGAGGTATTCCCGATGTTTCACGTTTTCGGACAGACGGACCGGAGGGGGAAAGTTGCTAGTTCGATAGGTTAGGGAGGTGTGGTGGACGAACGGACTGCGTATTCGGATTCGTCTCGTCGTTCTGAGCAACTTTCATATAGAAAACATTTTCATCCGAGTTACGGTTTAAAAGATATGAATTTTCAAAGTTTATTTGAATTTCTGGAATTATTTATATTCAGAAAAATGAATTATGACGTCAGCATGAGGTAATGCTGACGTCAGCAGGTCAACTGGTCGGCTGACCAGTCAAACCAGACAGGTGGGTCCAGTGGGACCCACATGTCAGCCTCTGTTAGTCTAACATTTAGTTAAACTAAACTAACAGTATAATTAGAGGGATGGGCCCCACATGTCAGTGACTAATTAGTTAAACTAATTACTTTTAATTATAAAATCATTTTAATTATTTATTTTAAGGGGCAGGGCCCGCACGTCAGTGGCTGGGGCCGCCCAGTCAGCCCAGTTGACCAGGTCAACTGGTCAACAGGTGACCAGGGGGCCCACTGGCAGTGACCCAGGGGGTGGCCCCCAGGTGTGCCACGTCGGACGCCGGCGGGAGGGCACTCCGGCGAGCCCGTACACGGCGACGAGCCTCGGCCGTGGCCGGATTTCGGCCACAGGGGTCCGTTTCACGCGCGCTTGGTCGCGTTCGAACGGCCAAGACGATCCGCGCCGGATGGTGGTAGTGGTTCGTCCGGAGATGGCCGGAAACGGCACCGGCGGTGAGCTTAGCGGCGGCCGGAGTTCGGGGTTGCACGGGCACGGCGATGGGAGGCACGGGAAGGCCAGGCGTGGGGCTCTACGGGGTCCTGGGAGTGCCAGGAGCACGCGGGGACCATCGGTGCGGGCGGAGGAGCTCGGGGTGCGCGAGGACGAGGGGGGGGGCAGGCGGGGCGTGGCCGACGCGGGCGCGCGGTCGGGGCGCGCGCGGGCGAAGGCCGTGCGGGCGCGCGTGCGTGGACAGGCGCGGCGGGGCGCGTCTGGGCGCGCCGGAGCGCGAGCGGGGCGGCGGTGACCGAGAGGAGAGGGGCGGGCGACGGAGGCCGGTGGCCTCACCGAGGGATGCAGGGTCACGGCAGTGGGGTCGAGGGGGAGACGGGGGCGACGGCGATGCGGTGTCGAGGCGCAGGCCGGCGAGGAGGAGGAGGCAGGCCGGCGAGGCAGCGCTCCGGCGAGGCGAGGGCGCGGGGTCGAGCGCGACGGCGTCGGTCTCCTCCTCGGTCCAGACCGGGGGGGTGAGATATTTCGGGGGGGAAGCGAGGCTGTCGGTGGGGGGCAGGGGATAAGGTGAGGGGGGTTGGGCCGGCCGGCTGGGCCTGGGGTGGCCCAGTTGGGCCAGGTCCAGTGGGGGGGGCTTTTGTTCCTTTTTTTTTTCTTTGTTCTGTTTTCTGTTTTCTCTTTTTTGTTTATTTCCTTTTCTGTTTTATTTCATTTAAAAGTATTTAGACATTTTATAAAAATGTGTTTTCTCCACCATAATTACCAGTGTATTATTTAGAACCCACTGAACATTTCTGTTTGAATTTTTGAAAACTTTTATTTTCCACTTTGATTATATTTGAAGTTTGAACTAGGAGTTTGACAAGGGTGTGGTTCAAATGTGATCAAGCCCTGTTTAGCAACATGATTAGCTTAATCACAGGGGGTTACTGTAGCATGATTCCCAGGGTGTTACAAATCTCCTCCACTACAAGAAATCTCGTCCCGAGATTTAGGAGGTAGAAGGAAACAGTGCGGGGTATTCTTCGCGCAGACGATCCTCTCGTTCCCAAGTGGCCTCATCTTCAGAATGGTGCGACCACTGGACTTTGAGAAACTTGATCGCCTTCTGACGTGTGCGGCGTTCAGCTTGGTCGAGAATGCGGACCGGATGCTCCTTATAGGAGAGGTCTTGCTGCAATTCGAGCACTTCATGATCCACAGCTCGGATTGGATCCTTGAAGCATCGGCGGAGCTGTGACACATGGAACACATCGTGAACCTGAGAAAGGTTCGGCGGTAGCTCCAGTTGGTATGCCACTTTTCCACGCCTTTCGAGAATAGTGAATGGGCCAATATAGCGAGGAGCTAGTTTGCCCTTGATCCCGAAGCGGTGAGCACCCTTCATAGGTGTGACTCGAAGATAAGCCTTTTCGCCAGGTTGATAGACCATGTCTTTATGATGACGGTCATACTGACTCTTCTGACGTGACTGAGCAGTCTTGAGATTCTCGCGAATAATGCGGACTTGTTCTTCGGCATCTTGGATAATATCCGGACCGAAGAGTGGACGTTCCCCAGTTTCTGACCAGTTCAGAGGGGTTCGGCACTTTCGTCCATATAACACCTCGAAGGGGGCCATCTTCAGACTAGCTTGATAGCTATTATTATAGGAGAACTCAGCATACGGGAGAGATTCCTCCCATTTCTTGCCGAAGGAAATAACGCAAGCTCGAAGCATGTCTTCGAGGATTTGATTGACGCGTTCAACTTGTCCTTGCGATTGAGGATGAAACGCAGTACTGAATGACAGATGAGTTCCCATTGCTTCTTGGAAACTTGCCCAGAATCTTGAAGTGAATAAGCTACCACGGTCTGAACTGATAACCAATGGAATACCGTGGAGCGAAACAATCCTGGACATATAGAGCGTTGCCAACTGGCTAGCAGTGATCGTTTCTTTGACTGCCAGGAAATGTGCAACTTTGGAAAGCCGGTCAATGACGACAAGAATAGCATCATTACCTTTCTGCGATTTGGGAAATCCAGTGACGAAGTCCATCTCAACATGGTCCCATTTCCATTCAGGAATAGAGATAGGTTGCAGAGTTCCAGCAGGCCTTTGATGTTCTGCTTTGATGCGACGGCAAACTTCACACTCAGCAACATAACGAGCAATGTCTTGCTTCATATTAGTCCACCAGAATCTCTGACGGATATCTTGGTACATCTTTGTACTACCCGGATGGATACACAGAGGCGTATCATGAGCTTCTTTCATAACTTCCTGTGTCATATCCAGGTTTTTCTCTGCACATGGCACCACTAGGCGGCCCTTGAAGTATAGGGTGCCATCTTCAGAAATGGTGAAGAATGAGGGCTTTCCTTCTGCGAGGTAGCGCTTAATCTTGTGGGCTTCAGAGTCATACCCCTGTATTCTCTTGATGGAGTCCAGGAGATCTGGTTCGACGATCAGGGTATTGAGGGAACCCTGGGGAACAACACGGAGGTTCATCTTGCGGAACTCCTTAGGAGGGGGAGCGAGTGCACCCGGAGGAACAATATGGAGGTTCAGCTTCCTGAATTCTTCAACAAGTGAGGGCTGAACTTTATGAACTTGGAGGTGGTTGCAGTAAGACTTGCGGCTCAAGGCATCAGCCATTACATTAGCCTTGCCTGGAGTATAGGAAATACCCAAGTCAAAGTCTGCAACGAGCTCCATCCATCTCTGTTGACGGAGGTTCAGATCTGGCTGAGTAAACAGATACTTCAGACTTTGGTGGTCAGTGAAGATCTCGCAACGATTACCGAGAAGGTAATGTCGCCACTGCTTCAGCGCATGAATGACAGCAGCAAGTTCGAGGTCGTGAACTGGGTAGTTCTCTTCGTGAGGGCGCAATTGTCGAGAGGCATAAGCAATCACTTTGCGGTCTTGCATTAGGACACAGCCTAATCCTTGACGGGAAGCGTCGCAGTAAATGACAAAGTCCTTCTTAGTATCAGGTGGAGCTAGAACTGGAGCAGAAGTCAACTTGTCTTTGAGTGCTTGGAAACTTTCCTGACATTTGTCTGTCCATTGGAACTTGACGCCCTTATGCAACAGGTTAGTCAGAGGCCTGGCGATCTTAGAGAAGTTCTCGACGAATCGACGGCAATAGCTGGCGAGACCGAGAAAACTTCTGACTTGCTTAACGTTCTTGGGAGGAGTCCAATCAAGAATAGCCTGAACTCGCTCGGGGTTGACGGCAATACCATCCTTAGAGATGACATGCCCGAGATAGGTTACTTCGGGTAGCCAAAATTCACATTTAGAGAACTTGGCATATAGTTGATGTTCTCGTAGCTTTTCCAGCACAAGACGAAGATGTTCAGCATGTTCTTCTTCGTTCTTGGAAAATATCAGGATATCATCCAGATAAACCACGACGAACTTGTCGAGGTAATCCATGAATATGTAGTTCATCATACGAGAGAAGGTGGCTGGAGCATTGGTTAAACCGAAAGACATGACGGTGTACTCGTATGAACCATAGCGAGTCACGAAGGCGGTCTTTGGGATATCCTCTTCGCGAACACGGATCTGGTGGTAGCCCAACCTCAAGTCGAGCTTAGAGAACACTGACGAACCCGCCAGTTGATCATACAGATCATTGATCCGAGGAAGAGGGTATTTATTCTGAATGGTAGCTTGGTTTATAGGACGGTAGTCTTGAACTAACCGGTTTGTCCCATCCTTCTTCTTGACAAAGAGAGAAGGTGCTCCCCAAGGAGAGCAACTTGGGCGAATGAATCCTTTGCGAAGAGACTTGTCGATTTCCTCCTTAAGCTCAAGGAGTTCATGCGGCGGCATTTTGTAGGGTCGCTTGGCTATAGGAGTGGTGCCTGGTTTCAAGTCGATGATGAATTCGACAGCTCTAGCAGGGGGAATCCCTGGAAGTTCTTCAGGGAAGACGTCGAGGAATTCACGCACGACGGGAATATTTTCAATGCCCTCGAGTGGTGCAGCGTTCAATGCATTCAATGCATAGAGCCTTGCCTCGGCATTTTGCACCAGATTAGCTTGGTAAGCAAATATTTCATCTGAAGGGTGTAGCAGATGGACGGTTTTAATGGCGCAAACTATAGAAGCAGTATGCGCTTTCAACCAATCCATACCCAAAATGAGGTCGATGTTAGACGACTTCAGGATAATGGGAGAGGCATAGAATTCCAGCCCTTCGATTTCCACGGGGACATCGATGCCAACCAAGGAGGTTTGACACTGTCCCACGGGGGTTTTGACCAATACAGAGGTGTTCATCTCCTCACATTTAACGTCGTGCTTGTATGCAAAATCTTCTGACATGAATGAATGCGATGCACCTGTATCAAATAAAACGGATGCTGGTACTGAATTTACGAGGAGTGTACCCATCACAGTAGCAGGCTGGTCTTGAGCTTCGTTGAGATCAACGTGGTTGGCATGAGCACGACCATAAGGCTTAGCATTGTTGTTGCGAGGCTGATTGTTACCACGGCCAGTTGCTGGAAGGGCCAGTTGATTCTGGTTCTGGTTGCATTCTCTAGCACGGTGTCCTGGTTGACCACACCTGAAGCACAAGCCATTATTCGGAGTGGGAACAGGAGCTTGGGATGGTGGAGCCGGAAGTCTTGACTGCCTAGTTGGTGGTGGAGGCAGACGAGGTGCAGCATAGGTCTGCCTTGGGGCAGATGCATTTGGACGGTACATGCTGTTCGGGATCCATATCTTACGCTTCTGTGAGGGCGGGCCCGAAGATGAGCCCGTGTCACGGTTGCGTCTGTGAGAGCTCTGGTATTCCTGCAGACCAGTTTCGACATTGATGGCCTTGTTCACCAAGGTGGCGAAATCAGCAAAGTCATGCACTAGAAGTGCGAGCTTGATGTCAGCTTGAAGGCCATCACGGAACTTCTCCTGTCTGCGTGCATCAGTTGCAATGTCTTCTTCAGCATAGCGGGACAAGTCCAGAAACTCCCGCTGATAAGCTTCGACAGTTTTGTTGCCTTGGGTGAGGTTGCGGAACTCACGCTTCTTCCGGTCCATGACTCCTTGAGGAATGAAGCGGGCACGGAAAGCAGCTTGGAAGTCTGGCCATGTGATGATTGTTCCAGCTGGCAGAGTACGCCTGTGGCTGTCCCACCATTGAGCTGCGGGTCCCTTCAAGAAGAAGGAAGCAAAGGTGACATAGCTGGCAGGGGCTACATCAGCAGACTCCATCTCATAGGTGATGTCACGAAGCCAGTCATCAGCATCCAGAGGCTGAGTTGAGCTGCGGTAGATGGTTGGGTTGAGGCGTATGAAATCTTGAAGAGTCACTTGGGCTTGCTGCTGGTTCATATTGGGGCGAGGAAACTGAGCCATCATATTTTCCATGAATTGGCGGTTCAGTTCGAACTGTTGGATCATACCAGCCATGTACTCAGGTGGTGGTGGGGCATCGCCACCACGGCCACGACCACCTGGTCTAACCATCCTGCTAATATATAACAGGGGTAGTTCAGCATTTAGAAAATTTGCAATGACAAGAATCATTCATGATGAAACATGCATAATGAAAGGAGCACGATAGCTACTACATAGTAGTCGGTATAGCTTACAAAAGGGGTCATGCATAGAGTTCAGTACACAGAGTTCAGTACATAGACTAAAACATCATAGGCGGCACACAGGCTCGCGGTGACTGCAACTAATACTACAATCAAGCCTACCTCAGTCCCAAGAGGTACTGTGGAGGTAATCGTAGCCCGACAGCTGGTAGTGAGGCAACGGATAGTCCTCCACGTCAGCAGACTGGGGGCCGCGGATACTCAGGTGTAGAGTCCGACGCTCAGGTGGCAGAAGAGAACCAAGTGCGGGAGAGTAGCCTCCCACCTCTGGCCAACCGACACCGTGGGGCATCACGGTCCTGGCTGGGTAGATCGCAGAACGCGGTACCTGTCCAGACCGGACAAAGGGGTGCAGCAGCGTCAGAGCACGGTAAAGGTGCTGACGGGTGGTGTACATCTCGTGGCGAAGAGCTCGGTTAGCTCGATCCAGCCCATCAGCATGCAGAACCAGGTGCTGATGGTAGAAGGGCTCTCGGGTGACAGTGGAGTAGGCAGCAGTATAGTATCCCTCTGCACCAACATCAGAGGCGGTAGCAATGTGCCTGAAAGGGGAGGTGTCCAACTCCCGATACTCTCCACGAAGACGTGTCAGAGCAGCATAGGCTGCATCGTGGACAGCCATATCGATGGTCACACAAACACCATGTGCGGTGTGCAGCACAGTAGTGGAGTCGTACTCCCGAGAGTAGAGGTGGACGATGGCACGGTACTGCTCCTGGTTAAAGTCCTGGTACTCCTCGTAGACGGTGTACTCAGGGTGCCAGCGATAACCCAGATAGGTCATCATCTCAGCTAGCACCGCAGGTGATCCCGAGGCACCAATGGCCATCGTGTGGCGAACAACCTGCCTCGTGGTTTCCATCTGAAAGCAAAGACGTTTCAAAGGAGTCAAATGACAGTGTGTGAATTGTTCAAAATACTATTCTAAGAAACAACTATGGCTTATCCATCTTAGGGGTGAACGCGGTCACGGGATCCTAGTGTTAGAGTTAGCAAATTCGTTTAACCCGAGTAGAAGAGAGTTCAGAGTCCCAGAGTAAAGGTCGAGGAGTAAAAGATCCTAGTACCACCCAATGGCGACGTGGGCCCGTAAGCCGCACATCCATGTTAGTAAAAGTTTTGCAATGTCTAGACTCGACTTCGGCCAAGGAGTGTGGAAGGGGGGTTCCTACAGGCAGTCGGCTCTGATACCAACTTGTGACGCCCCCAATTTGACCGTACACTAATCATGCACGCAAATGTGTACGACCAAGATCAGGGACTCACGGGAAGATATCACAACACAACTCTACAACATAAATAAGTCATACAAGCATCATAATACAAGCCAGGGGCCTCGAGGGCTCGAATACAAGTGCTCGATCATAGACGAGTCAGCGGAAGCAACAATATCTGAGTACAGACATAAGTTAAACAAGTTTTGCCTTAAGAAGGCTAGCACAAAAGTAGCAACGATCGAAAAGGCAAGGCCTCCTGCCTGGGACCTCCTAACTACTCCTGGTCGTCGTCAGCGGCCTGCACGTAGTAGTAGGCACCTCCAGTGCCGTGGGAGTCGTCGTCGACGGTGGCGTCTGGCTCCTGAACTCCAGCATCTGGTTGCGACAATCCGGTATAGAAAGGGGAAAAGAGGGAGAAAAGCAACCGTGAGTACTCATCCAAAGTACTCGCAAGCAAGGAGCTACACTACATATGCATGAGTATATGTGTAAAGGGGCATATCAGTGGACTGAACTGCAGATTGCCAGAATAAGAGGGGGATAGCTAGTCCTGTCGAAGACTACGCTTCTGGACATCTCCATCTTGCAGCATGTAGAAGAGAATAGATTGAATTCCTCCAAGTAGCATCGTATAGCATAATCCTACCCGGCGATCCCCTCCTCGACGCCCTGTTAGAGAGCGACCACCGGGTTGTATCTGGCACTTGGAAGGGTGTATTTTATTCAGTATCCAGTTCTAGTTGTCATAAGGTCAAGGCACAACTCCGGGTCGTCCTTTTACCGAGGGACACGGCTATTCGAATAGATAAACTTCCCTGCAGGGGTGCACCACATAACCCAACACGCTCGATCCCAATTGGCCGGACACACTTTCCTAGGTCATGCCCGGCCTCGTAAGATCAACACGTCGCAGCCCCACCTAAGCACAACAGAGAGGTCAGCACGCCGGTCTAACCCTATGCGCGCAGGGGTCTGGGCCCATCGCCCTATGCACACCTGCACGTTGCGTACGCGGCCGGAAGCAGACCTAGCCTAGTGGCGTTCCAGTCCAATCCGGCGCGCGCCACTCAGTCGCTGACGTCAAGAAGGCTTCGGCTGATACCACGACGCCGGGATACCCATAACTACTCCCGCGTAGATGGTTAGTGCGTATAGACCAAATGGCCAGACTCAGATCAAATACCAAGATCTCGTTAAGCGTGTTAAGTATCCGCGAACGCCGACCAGGGCCAGGCCCACCTCTCACCTAGGCGGTCTCAACCTGCCCTGTCGCTCCGCCACAAAGATCCACTTGCGGGTACTCCTACGAGCCGACCCGACTTTAGTCATCACATGTGTCATGTATGTAGTATATAAGTATATACCCGTGATCACCGCCCAGGTGATCACGGCCCGATAGTATAGCACAGCAGACGGACAAGAATGTAGGGCCACTGATGGAAATCTAGCATCCTATACTAAGCATGTAGGATTGCAGGTAAAGGTATCAACAGTAGTAGCAAGGATAGGCTATGCATCAGGATAGAATATCGAAAAGCAGTAACATGCTAAACTACTCTAATGCAAGCAGTATAGAGAATAGAGTAGGCGATATCTGGTGATCAAGGGGGGGGGGCTTGCCTGATTGCTCTGGCAAGTAGGAGGGGTCGTCGACTCCGTAGTCGAACTGGGCAGCAGCAGTGTCGGTCTCGTAGTCTACCGGAGAGAAGAGGGGGAAGAAACAGTAAATACAATGCAAACATAAGCATGACGATGCGTGACATGACAGTGAGCGGTGCTAGGGGTGTCCTAACGCGACAGTAGGTGGTACCGGTGAAGGGGGGGAACACCCGGGAGGTATTCCCGATGTTTCACGTTTTCGGACAGACGGACCGGAGGGGGAAAGTTGCTAGTTCGATAGGTTAGGGAGGTGTGGTGGACGAACGGACTGCGTATTCGGATTCGTCTCGTCGTTCTGAGCAACTTTCATATAGAAAACATTTTCATCCGAGTTACGGTTTAAAAGATATGAATTTTCAAAGTTTATTTGAATTTCTGGAATTATTTAAATTCAGAAAAATGAATTATGACGTCAGCATGAGGTAATGCTGACGTCAGCAGGTCAACTGGTCGGCTGACCAGTCAAACCAGACAGGTGGGTCCAGTGGGACCCACATGTCAGCCTCTGTTAGTCTAACATTTAGTTAAACTAAACTAACAGTATAATTAGAGGGATGGGCCCCACATGTCAGTGACTAATTAGTTAAACTAATTACTTTTAATTATAAAATCATTTTAATTATTTATTTTAAGGGGCGGGGCCCGCACGTCAGTGGCTGGGGCCGCCCAGTCAGCCCAGTTGACCAGGTCAACTGGTCAACAGGTGACTAGGGGGCCCACTGGCAGTGACCCAGGGGGTGGCCCCCAGGTGTGCCACGTCGGACGCCGGCGGGAGGGCACTCCGGCGAGCCCGTACACGGCGACGAGCCTCGGCCGTGGCCGGATTTCGGCCACAGGGGTCCGTTTCACGCGCGCTTGGTCGCGTTCGAACGGCCAAGACGATCCGCGCCGGATGGTGGTAGTGGTTCGTCCGGAGATGGCCGGAAACGGCACCGGCGGTGAGCTTAGCGGCAGCCGGAGTTCGGGGTTGCACGGGCACGGCGATGGGAGGCACGGGAAGGCCAGGCGTGGGGCTCTACGGGGTCCTGGGAGTGCCAGGAGCACGCGGGGACCATCGGTGCGGGCGGAGGAGCTCGGGGTGCGCGAGGACGAGGGGGGGGCAGGCGGGGCGTGGCCGACGCGGGCGCGCGGTCGGGGCGCGCGCGGGCGAAGGCCGTGCGGGCGCGCGTGCGTGGACAGGCGCGGCGGGGCGCGTCTGGGCGCGCCGGAGCGCGAGCGGGGCGGCGGTGACCGAGAGGAGAGGGGCGGGCGACGGAGGCCGGTGGCCTCACCGAGGGATGCAGGGTCACGGCAGTGGGGTCGAGGGGGAGACGGGGGCGACGGCGATGCGGTGTCGAGGCGCAGGCCGGCGAGGAGGAGGAGGCAGGCCGGCGAGGCAGCGCTCCGGCGAGGCGAGGGCGCGGGGTCGAGCGCGACGGCGTCGGTCTCCTCCTCGATCCAGACCGGGGGGGTGAGATATTTCGGGGGGGGGGGAAGCGAGGCTGTCGGTGGGGGGGGCAGGGGATAAGGTGAGGGGGGTTGGGCCGGCCGGCTGGGCCTGGGATGGCCCAGTTGGGCCAGGTCCAGTGGGGGGGGGCTTTTGTTCCTTTTTTTTTCTTTGTTCTGTTTTCTGTTTTCTCTTTTTTGTTTATTTCCTTTTCTGTTTTATTTCATTTAAAAGTATTTAGACATTTTATAAAAATGTGTTTTCTCCACCATAATTACCAGTGTATTATTTAGAACCCACTGAACATTTCTGTTTGAATTTTTGAAAACTTTTATTTTCCACTTTGATTATATTTGAAGTTTGAACTAGGAGTTTGACAAGGGTGTGGTTCAAATGTGATCAAGCCCTGTTTAGCAACATGATTAGCTTAATCACAGGGGGTTACTGTAGCATGATTCCCAGGGTGTTACAAATCTCCTCCACTACAAGAAATCTCGTCCCGAGATTTAGGAGGTAGAAGGAAACAGTGCGGGGTATTCTTCGCGCAGACGATCCTCTCGTTCCCAAGTGGCCTCATCTTCAGAATGGTGCGACCACTGGACTTTGAGAAACTTGATCGCCTTCTGACGTGTGCGGCGTTCAGCTTGGTCGAGAATGCGGACCGGATGCTCCTTATAGGAGAGGTCTTGCTGCAATTCGAGCACTTCATGATCCACAGCTCGGATTGGATCCTTGAAGCATCGGCGGAGCTGTGACACATGGAACACATCGTGAACCTGAGAAAGGTTCGGCGGTAGCTCCAGTTGGTATGCCACTTTTCCACGCCTTTCGAGAATAGTGAATGGGCCAATATAGCGAGGAGCTAGTTTGCCCTTGATCCCGAAGCGGTGAGCACCCTTCATAGGTGTGACTCGAAGATAAGCCTTTTCGCCAGGTTGATAGACCATGTCTTTATGATGACGGTCATACTGACTCTTCTGACGTGACTGAGCAGTCTTGAGATTCTCGCGAATAATGCGGACTTGTTCTTCGGCATCTTGGATAATATCCGGACCGAAGAGTGGACGTTCCCCAGTTTCTGACCAGTTCAGAGGGGTTCGGCACTTTCGTCCATATAACACCTCGAAGGGGGCCATCTTCAGACTAGCTTGATAGCTATTATTATAGGAGAACTCAGCATACGGGAGAGATTCCTCCCATTTCTTGCCGAAGGAAATAACGCAAGCTCGAAGCATGTCTTCGAGGATTTGATTGACGCGTTCAACTTGTCCTTGCGATTGAGGATGAAACGCAGTACTGAATGACAGATGAGTTCCCATTGCTTCTTGGAAACTTGCCCAGAATCTTGAAGTGAATAAGCTACCACGGTCTGAACTGATAACCAATGGAATACCGTGGAGCGAAACAATCCTGGACATATAGAGCGTTGCCAACTGGCTAGCAGTGATCGTTTCTTTGACTGCCAGGAAATGTGCAACTTTGGAAAGCCGGTCAATGACGACAAGAATAGCATCATTACCTTTCTGCGATTTGGGAAATCCAGTGACGAAGTCCATCTCAACATGGTCCCATTTCCATTCAGGAATAGAGATAGGTTGCAGAGTTCCAGCAGGCCTTTGATGTTCTGCTTTGATGCGACGGCAAACGTCACACTCAGCAACATAACGAGCAATGTCTTGCTTCATATTAGTCCACCAGAATCTCTGACGGATATCTTGGTACATCTTTGTACTACTCGGATGGATACACAGAGGCGTATCATGAGCTTCTTTCATAACTTCCTGTGTCATATCCAGGTTTTTCTCTGCACATGGCACCACTAGGCGGCCCTTGAAGTATAGGGTGCCATCTTCAGAAATGGTGAAGAATGAGGGCTTTCCTTCTACGAGGTAGCGCTTAATCTTGTGGGCTTCAGAGTCATACCCCTGTATTCTCTTGATGGAGTCCAGGAGATCTGGTTCGACGATCAGGGTATTGAGGGAACCCTGGGGAACAACACGGAGGTTCATCTTGCGGAACTCCTTAGGAGGGGGAGCGAGTGCACCCGGAGGAACAATATGGAGGTTCAGCTTCCTGAATTCTTCAACAAGTGAGGGCTGAACTTTATGAACTTGGAGGTGGTTGCAGTAAGACTTGCGGCTCAAGGCATCAGCCATTACATTAGCCTTGCCTGGAGTATAGGAAATACCCAAGTCAAAGTCTGCAACGAGCTCCATCCATCTCTGTTGACGGAGGTTCAGATCTGGCTGAGTAAACAGATACTTCAGACTTTGGTGGTCAGTGAAGATCTCGCAACGATTACCGAGAAGGTAATGTCGCCACTGCTTCAGCGCATGAATGACAGCAGCAAGTTCGAGGTCGTGAACTGGGTAGTTCTCTTCGTGAGGGCGCAATTGTCGAGAGGCATAAGCAATCACTTTGCGGTCTTGCATTAGGACACAGCCTAATCCTTGACGGGAAGCGTCGCAGTAAATGACAAAGTCCTTCTTAGTATCAGGTGGAGCTAGAACTGGAGCAGAAGTCAACTTGTCTTTGAGTGCTTGGAAACTTTCCTGACATTTGTCTGTCCATTGGAACTTGACGCCCTTATGCAACAGGTTAGTCAGAGGCCTGGCGATCTTAGAGAAGTTCTCGACGAATCGACGGCAATAGCTGGCGAGACCGAGAAAACTTCTGACTTGCTTAACGTTCTTGGGAGGAGTCCAATCAAGAATAGCCTGAACTCGCTCGGGGTTGACGGCAATACCATCCTTAGAGATGACATGCCCGAGATAGGTTACTTCGGGTAGCCAAAATTCACATTTAGAGAACTTGGCATATAGTTGATGTTCTCGTAGCTTTTCCAGCACAAGACGAAGATGTTCAGCATGTTCTTCTTCGTTCTTGGAAAATATCAGGATATCATCCAGATAAACCACGACGAACTTGTCGAGGTAATCCATGAATATGTAGTTCATCATACGAGAGAAGGTGGCTGGAGCATTGGTTAAACCGAAAGACATGACGGTGTACTCGTATGAACCATAGCGAGTCACGAAGGCGGTCTTTGGGATATCCTCTTCGCGAACACGGATCTGGTGGTAGCCCAACCTCAAGTCGAGCTTAGAGAACACTGACGAACCCGCCAGTTGATCATACAGATCATTGATCCGAGGAAGAGGGTATTTATTCTGAATGGTAGCTTGGTTTATAGGACGGTAGTCTTGAACTAACCGGTTTGTCCCATCCTTCTTCTTGACAAAGAGAGAAGGTGCTCCCCAAGGAGAGCAACTTGGGCGAATGAATCCTTTGCGAAGAGACTTGTCGATTTCCTCCTTAAGCTCAAGGAGTTCATGCGGCGGCATTTTGTAGGGTCGCTTGGCTATAGGAGTGGTGCCTGGTTTCAAGTCGATGATGAATTCGACAGCTCTAGCAGGGGGAATCCCTGGAAGTTCTTCAGGGAAGACGTCGAGGAATTCACGCACGACGGGAATATTTTCAATGCCCTCGAGTGGTGCAGCGTTCAATGCATTCAATGCATAGAGCCTTGCCTCGGCATTTTGCACCAGATTAGCTTGGTAAGCAAATATTTCATCTGAAGGGTGTAGCAGATGGACGGTTTTAATGGCGCAAACTATAGAAGCAGTATGCGCTTTCAACCAATCCATACCCAAAATGAGGTCGATGTTAGACGACTTCAGGATAATGGGAGAGGCATAGAATTCCAGCCCTTCGATTTCCACGGGGACATCGATGCCAACCAAGGAGGTTTGACACTGTCCCACGGGGGTTTTGACCAATACAGAGGTGTTCATCTCCTCACATTTAACGTCGTGCTTGTATGCAAAATCTTCTGACATGAATGAATGCGATGCACCTGTATCAAATAAAACGGATGCTGGTACTGAATTTACGAGGAGTGTACCCATCACAGTAGCAGGCTGGTCTTGAGCTTCGTTGAGATCAACGTGGTTGGCATGAGCACGACCATAAGGCTTAGCATTGTTGTTGCGAGGCTGATTGTTACCACGGCCAGTTGCTGGAAGGGCCAGTTGATTCTGGTTCTGGTTGCATTCTCTAGCACGGTGTCCTGGTTGACCACACCTGAAGCACAAGCCATTATTCGGAGTGGGAACAGGAGCTTGGGATGGTGGAGCCGGAAGTCTTGACTGCCTAGTTGGTGGTGGAGGCAGACGAGGTGCAGCATAGGTCTGCCTTGGGGCAGATGCATTTGGACGGTACATGCTGTTCGGGATCCATATCTTACGCTTCTGTGAGGGCGGGCCCGAAGATGAGCCCGTGTCACGGTTGCGTCTGTGAGAGCTCTGGTATTCCTGCAGACCAGTTTCGACATTGATGGCCTTGTTCACCAAGGTGGCGAAATCAGCAAAGTCATGCACTAGAAGTGCGAGCTTGATGTCAGCTTGAAGGCCATCACGGAACTTCTCCTGTCTGCGTGCATCAGTTGCAATGTCTTCTTCAGCATAGCGGGACAAGTCCAGAAACTCCCGCTGATAAGCTTCGACAGTTTTGTTGCCTTGGGTGAGGTTGCGGAACTCACGCTTCTTCCGGTCCATGACTCCTTGAGGAATGAAGCGGGCACGGAAAGCAGCTTGGAAGTCTGGCCATGTGATGATTGTTCCAGCTGGCAGAGTACGCCTGTGGCTGTCCCACCATTGAGCTGCGGGTCCCTTCAAGAAGAAGGAAGCAAAGGTGACATAGCTGGCAGGGGCTACATCAGCAGACTCCATCTCATAGGTGATGTCACGAAGCCAGTCATCAGCATCCAGAGGCTGAGTTGAGCTGCGGTAGATGGTTGGGTTGAGGCGTATGAAATCTTGAAGAGTCACTTGGGCTTGCTGCTGGTTCATATTGGGGCGAGGAAACTGAGCCATCATATTTTCCATGAATTGGCGGTTCAGTTCGAACTGTTGGATCATACCAGCCATGTACTCAGGTGGTGGTGGGGCATCGCCACCACGGCCACGACCACCTGGTCTAACCATCCTGCTAATATATAACAGGGGTAGTTCAGCATTTAGAAAATTTGCAATGACAAGAATCATTCATGATGAAACATGCATAATGAAAGGAGCACGATAGCTACTACATAGTAGTCGGTATAGCTTACAAAAGGGGTCATGCATAGAGTTCAGTACACAGAGTTCAGTACATAGACTAAAACATCATAGGCGGCACACAGGCTCGCGGTGACTGCAACTAATACTACAATCAAGCCTACCTCAGTCCCAAGAGGTACTGTGGAGGTAATCGTAGCCCGACAGCTGGTAGTGAGGCAACGGATAGTCCTCCACGTCAGCAGACTGGGGGCCGCGGATACTCAGGTGTAGAGTCCGACGCTCAGGTGGCAGAAGAGAACCAAGTGCGGGAGAGTAGCCTCCCACCTCTGGCCAACCGACACCGTGGGGCATCACGGTCCTGGCTGGGTAGATCGCAGAACGCGGTACCTGTCCAGACCGGACAAAGGGGTGCAGCAGCGTCAGAGCACGGTAAAGGTGCTGACGGGTGGTGTACATCTCGTGGCGAAGAGCTCGGTTAGCTCGATCCAGCCCATCAGCATGCAGAACCAGGTGCTGATGGTAGAAGGGCTCTCGGGTGACAGTGGAGTAGGCAGCAGTATAGTATCCCTCTGCACCAACATCAGAGGCGGTAGCAATGTGCCTGAAAGGGGAGGTGTCCAACTCCCGATACTCTCCACGAAGACGTGTCAGAGCAGCATAGGCTGCATCGTGGACAGCCATATCGATGGTCACACCAACACCATGTGCGGTGTGCAGCACAGTAGTGGAGTCGTACTCCCGAGAGTAGAGGTGGACGATGGCACGGTACTGCTCCTGGTTAAAGTCCTGGTACTCCTCGTAGACGGTGTACTCAGGGTGCCAGCGATAACCCAGATAGGTCATCATCTCAGCTAGCACCGCAGGTGATCCCGAGGCACCAATGGCCATCGTGTGGCGAACAACCTGCCTCGTGGTTTCCATCTGAAAGCAAAGACGTTTCAAAGGAGTCAAATGACAGTGTGTGAATTGTTCAAAATACTATTCTAAGAAACAACTATGGCTTATCCATCTTAGGGGTGAACGCGGTCACGGGATCCTAGTGTTAGAGTTAGCAAATTCGTTTAACCCGAGTAGAAGAGAGTTCAGAGTCCCAGAGTAAAGGTCGAGGAGTAAAAGATCCTAGTACCACCCAATGGCGACGTGGGCCCGTAAGCCGCACATCCATGTTAGTAAAAGTTTTGCAATGTCTAGACTCGACTTCGGCCAAGGAGTGTGGAAGGGGGGTTCCTACAGGCAGTCGGCTCTGATACCAACTTGTGACGCCCCCAATTTGACCGTACACTAATCATGCACGCAAATGTGTACGACCAAGATCAGGGACTCACGGGAAGATATCACAACACAACTCTACAACATAAATAAGTCATACAAGCATCATAATACAAGCCAGGGGCCTCGAGGGCTCGAATACAAGTGCTCGATCATAGACGAGTCAGCGGAAGCAACAATATCTGAGTACAGACATAAGTTAAACAAGTTTTGCCTTAAGAAGGCTAGCACAAAAGTAGCAACGATCGAAAAGGCAAGGCCTCCTGCCTGGGACCTCCTAACTACTCCTGGTCGTCGTCAGCGGCCTGCACGTAGTAGTAGGCACCTCCAGTGCCGTGGGAGTCGTCGTCGACGGTGGCGTCTGGCTCCTGAACTCCAGCATCTGGTTGCGACAATCCGGTATAGAAAGGGGAAAAGAGGGAGAAAAGCAACCGTGAGTACTCATCCAAAGTACTCGCAAGCAAGGAGCTACACTACATATGCATGAGTATATGTGTAAAGGGGCATATCAGTGGACTGAACTGCAGATTGCCAGAATAAGAGGGGGATAGCTAGTCCTGTCGAAGACTACGCTTCTGGACATCTCCATCTTGCAGCATGTAGAAGAGAATAGATTGAATTCCTCCAAGTAGCATCGTATAGCATAATCCTACCCGGCGATCCCCTCCTCGACGCCCTGTTAGAGAGCGACCACCGGGTTGTATCTGGCACTTGGAAGGGTGTATTTTATTCAGTATCCAGTTCTAGTTGTCATAAGGTCAAGGCACAACTCCGGGTCGTCCTTTTACCGAGGGACACGGCTATTCGAATAGATAAACTTCCCTGCAGGGGTGCACCACATAACCCAACACGCTCGATCCCAATTGGCCGGACACACTTTCCTAGGTCATGCCCGGCCTCGTAAGATCAACACGTCGCAGCCCCACCTAAGCACAACAGAGAGGTCAGCACGCCGGTCTAACCCTATGCGCGCAGGGGTCTGGGCCCATCGCCCTATGCACACCTGCACGTTGCGTACGCGGCCGGAAGCAGACCTAGCCTAGTGGCGTTCCAGTCCAATCCGGCGCGCGCCACTCAGTCGCTGACGTCAAGAAGGCTTCGGCTGATACCACGACGCCGGGATACCCATAACTACTCCCGCGTAGATGGTTAGTGCGTATAGACCAAATGGCCAGACTCAGATCAAATACCAAGATCTCGTTAAGCGTGTTAAGTATCCGCGAACGCCGACCAGGGCCAGGCCCACCTCTCACCTAGGCGGTCTCAACCTGCCCTGTCGCTCCGCCACAAAGATCCACTTGCGGGTACTCCTACGAGCCGACCCGACTTTAGTCATCACATGTGTCATGTATGTAGTATATAAGTATATACCCGTGATCACCGCCCAGGTGATCACGGCCCGATAGTATAGCACAGCAGACGGACAAGAATGTAGGGCCACTGATGGAAATCTAGCATCCTATACTAAGCATGTAGGATTGCAGGTAAAGGTATCAACAGTAGTAGCAAGGATAGGCTATGCATCAGGATAGAATATCGAAAAGCAGTAACATGCTAAACTACTCTAATGCAAGCAGTATAGAGAATAGAGTAGGCGATATCTGGTGATCAAGGGGGGGGGCTTGCCTGATTGCTCTGGCAAGTAGGAGGGGTCGTCGACTCCGTAGTCGAACTGGGCAGCAGCAGTGTCGGTCTCGTAGTCTACCGGAGAGAAGAGGGGGAAGAAACAGTAAATACAATGCAAACATAAGCATGACGATGCGTGACATGACAGTGAGCGGTGCTAGGGGTGTCCTAACGCGACAGTAGGTGGTACCGGTGAAGGGGGGGAACACCCGGGAGGTATTCCCGATGTTTCACGTTTTTGGACAGACGGACCGGAGGGGGAAAATTGCTAGTTCGATAGGTTAGGGAGGTGTGGTGGACGAACGGACTGCGTATTCGGATTCGTCTCGTCGTTCTGAGCAACTTTCATATAGAAAACATTTTCATCCGAGTTACGGTTTAAAAGATATGAATTTTCAAAGTTTATTTGAATTTCTGGAATTATTTATATTCAGAAAAATGAATTATGACGTCAGCATGAGGTAATGCTGACGTCAGCAGGTCAACTGGTCGGCTGACCAGTCAAACCAGACAGGTGGGTCCAGTGGGACCCACATGTCAGCCTCTGTTAGTCTAACATTTAGTTAAACTAAACTAACAGTATAATTAGAGGGATGGGCCCCACATGTCAGTGACTAATTAGTTAAACTAATTACTTTTAATTATAAAATCATTTTAATTATTTATTTTAAGGGGCGGGGCCCGCACGTCAGTGGCTGGGGCCGCCCAGTCAGCCCAGTTGACCAGGTCAACTGGTCAACAGGTGACCAGGGGGCCCACTGGCAGTGACCCAGGGGGTGGCCCCCAGGTGTGCCACGTCGGACGCCGGCGGGAGGGCACTCCGGCGAGCCCGTACACGGCGACGAGCCTCGGCCGTGGCCGGATTTCGGCCACAGGGGTCCGTTTCACGCGCGCTTGGTCGCGTTCGAACGGCCAAGACGATCCGCGCCGGATGGTGGTAGTGGTTCGTCCGGAGATGGCCGGAAACGGCACCGGCGGTGAGCTTAGCGGCGGCCGGAGTTCGGGGTTGCACGGGCACGGCGATGGGAGGCACGGGAAGGCCAGGCGTGGGGCTCTACGGGGTCCTGGGAGTGCCAGGAGCACGCGGGGACCATCGGTGCGGGCGGAGGAGCTCGGGGTGCGCGAGGACGAGGGGGGGGCAGGCGGGGCGTGGCCGACGCGGGCGCGCGGTCGGGGCGCGCGCGGGCGAAGGCCGTGCGGGCGCGCGTGCGTGGACAGGCGCGGCGGGGCGCGTCTGGGCGCGCCGGAGCGCGAGCGGGGCGGCGGTGACCGAGAGGAGAGGGGCGGGCGACGGAGGCCGGTGGCCTCACCGAGGGATGCAGGGTCACGGCAGTGGGGTCGAGGGGGAGACGGGGGCGACGGCGATGCGGTGTCGAGGCGCAGGCCGGCGAGGAGGAGGAGGCAGGCCGGCGAGGCAGCGCTCCGGCGAGGCGAGGGCGCGGGGTCGAGCGCGACGGCGTCGGTCTCCTCCTCGATCCAGACCGGGGGGGTGAGATATTTCGGGGGGGGGAAGCGAGGCTGTCGGTGGGGGGGGCAGGGGATAAGGTGAGGGGGGTTGGGCCTGCCGGCTGGGCCTGGGGTGGCCCAGTTGGGCCAGGTCCAGTGGGGGGGGCTTTTGGTCCTTTTTTTTTCTTTGTTCTGTTTTCTGTTTTCTCTTTTTTGTTTATTTCCTTTTCTGTTTTATTTCATTTAAAAGTATTTAGACATTTTATAAAAATGTGTTTTCTCCACCATAATTACCAGTGTATTATTTAGAACCCACTGAACATTTCTGTTTGAATTTTTGAAAACTTTTATTTTCCACTTTGATTATATTTGAAGTTTGAACTAGGAGTTTGACAAGGGTGTGGTTCAAATGTGATCAAGCCCTGTTTAGCAACATGATTAGCTTAATCACAAGGGGTTACTGTAGCATGATTCCCAGGGTGTTACAGGTGGGGAGAATGCCGAGATACCCTTCACACATCGTGACGAAGGCGGCTAGGAGCATCACGGCGTTGGGCGTGATGTGATGAGGCTGGAGGTGATAGAATTCGAGAAACGAGCGGAGAAAGCCGCTCGCCGGCAGGCCGAAGTCGCGGATGAAGTGCGAGCGGAAGACGACCCGCTCGCCCTCCCCCGGCGCCGGCGAGATCTCTTCCTCCGGCGGCACGCATGCCTTCACGTAGCCCACACCAGGGAGACGTCGCGTCTCGCGGAGGAAGGTGATATGGTCTTCATTGACATTCGACCCGTCCCAGTCTCCTCCTCGCTCGCGCGCCATGGAGAGCTTGATGGAGAAAATGGCGTGGCAGGGAGGCTGAGAATGGGGCGGGGCCAAGAGGGCTCGGGACGGACGAGCACGACGGAAACAAACGGCGGCAGCGCTCCGGCGTGACTCGGGGGCACTGCGGCAAGAGGAAGAAGAAGGAGGCAAGAACGGGGTGGAGGGGCGCGCGTGCTCTGCTGCTCCCTCTCCTCCCCCTACTTATAGCCCGCGGGCTATGAAACCGAGGGGGCGGGCGTGGGATCGTGGGATTAACTGTGCCCACGACCCCACGTTCCCACCTTTACCACGCGAGTTACTACGCGGTAACTACGCGGGGAAACCCAACCGCCCGCCTCGGGCACAGCGGATCCGCTCGCGTGCCGAGGCCCGGTGATGGCAGGCCCAGCCTGCAGACGCGTCCCATCGCGCGCGTTGGCTGGCAGGCTGGCCCGACTGGCTGACACCACGTGGCACGCCCACGACGGGCGGCGGGCCTAGAAGCTTAGCTAACACGCCACCTAGTTCCCGCCGTTGCGTTTGAAGTTTCAGACAAACCCGACTAGACGTGGCCGACTCCTGCCAGCCGGCTTGCTAGGAGTCGGATGAAGCTTGCTTCCAGAGCATCTGGAGGAGGAAACTGTTCAGGCTCCTCGGCTTCTCAGCCGCGGCACCTCACCAGCTTCGGGGACTACTGTCGGAGTAATGGGCCACAGGTAGCCTAACCCGAGTCCTAGAACCTTTCAAGACATCGGGGCCGGCTGCGCCCCTCAAGACGTCCAAGATGAAGCGCCGCCTTCTGGTGGCCGGCTGGCTGAACGGCCGACTGCTAGAAGTTGGCCATGCTCAGGAAGGCGGCTCCAAGACGGGCCGACTCCTAGCAGGCGGCCTCCAGAGAGGCCGGCTCCTAGCAGTCGGCCCAAGGTGCCCGCAAAGTCTGCGCCCCCATTAAGAAGACAAGACGGGGCAAGGCTACAGTGTAGCCCATCTCCCCGTATCTAGGGCCGGGCATGGCCACAGTGCTCTGTACAGGCGGAGATCTCCTCCCGGCGTGGCACTGTTGCCACTCCGCCCTTGACGTCACCCCTGACACGCGGAGCCCTGCTCCCACGACCGCCTATCGGTACGGCCTGGAGACCGCGGGCCCTACCAGGCAGCGAGAGCCCGGAAGACGGCGGAGGCCTGACCAGTCGGACACGAGGGAGGCCGACTCCTAGCAGTCGGCCCGTTCCTTCCTTGGGGTCCATGCACCATTAACCAGATGAGACACGGAGTGGCTACAGTGATCTCCCACCAGGCGGTGGGACTGTAGCCACGCTCCCCTGACCAAGCATGCGTCATTAGCATCACAGCTACAGTAATCAGCAGCCGGCAAGACCCGCAAGCGGCGGGAGCAGCCTGTCGGCTCCGTACCAGACCAGTCGGCGGGACCCACTAGGCGGCGGGCCCCAGCAGCCGGCGGAGAAGCCGGCGACCAGAGAGACTGACAGTCGGGTCCTACACCCGGCCAGATTACCATTGTACCCCTGGGGGTAGGCCTATATAAACCCCCAGGGCACCCATGCAAAGGGTTCCAACCTGTTAGAATTAGACTCACACCTAGGGGGAGAAGAGAGCAAAGCCTTGCCTTCTTCTACCTCTAGCATACAGCTCGAGGAGCACCATTGTACCCATTAGTGCCTTAGTGACCATGCGGAGACCCCGCAGAGCAGGACTAGGGGTGTTATCTCCTAGGAGAGCCCTGAACATGGGTAAAGTGCGCCGGCGTTCGTGTCTACGCCTCATCCCGCTTCCAGGCACCGGCGACGTTCTACTCGCTCCCACCATGATAAGCCATCCATTGGCATATGTCGCACCCAACCCCCGACACTACTGATGAGTTCTTCCCACGGAACTAATATGTTGTCAACCCCGAAATCAGCGGCTAAACGCAAAAGACATTCGGACATAGCAGTGTGAAAACTACGATCAAAAGGATATCCGGACATCTTGGTGAGACTACGAGACTACGCTAGAATGCTTACCAACGTTAGTGCCGAGGGTGTTTTATAGGTTGAGAATACAAAGAAAGGCGGGAACTCGGTGGCGGGAACATATGGCGGGAGATACTGGGGGGAACTAGAGAGCGGGAAAATATGGCGGGAATTAGAGAGTGGGAAAATTTGGCGGGAACGAGTAAAGCGGGAAAATTTGGCGGGAACGAGCAAAGCGGGAAAATATGGCGGGAAGTAGAGAGCGGGAAAATTTGGCGGGAAATGGCGGCCCGTGATATAAGCGGGGATCGTACTGGGCAAAAATGATGGTATGCACCAGTCGGCCTACAGCTGGCCAATTAGTGCCTATCAGCCTACATATGGTTGATTAGTCCAGTCGGCCCACAGCTGGCCGACATGATCTGAACTGGTGGACGACAGGCCATTCGGCCAGCAGCAAGCCGATAGGGGATCAGTCGGTCCAGTCGGCCAGCAGCGGGCCGACGGTGTATTATTTTTGAAAATTATTTATCGGGCGTAATATTTGTGCAAATAAATAAAAAGGATGTATTATTTAAAAAAAATTAGCCTCTTCTTTGGTCAGCTTACTGTTCTCAATTCTTCCAGAATGTTAATATCTCTAAACGTACAATATATCTGTAAAAGGAAAGCGTACAATATAAATACCGACAGAGTAGGCGATATTTTTCCTTTAAAAACAAGGTATCACGCATTCACGCTTGGCCAAGATGTACAAGCACACATGGCTGCTGGCCTACGATCTGATAGTGATCAAGTTTGTATCACTGGCAGCTACTGTAGGGCCCAAGGGCAGTATCCGGAGAACTACAGAATTCCCGCCAGCCACGGATAAAATTTCCAGTTGCCCACCATTTCGCCCACGTCATCGATCCGCGCCGAAGCGCATCTGGCCCGTCAATCCCGAGCAGCATCGAACGGTCGGTATCACTTCACCGTATCGATCCGTGGCACCGGCCTCTCCACCAATCAGCGCGCACCTCCTCCCCACCATATAATCTCGCCGCCCCCAGCCTCATTTCACATCTGCAATTCCCCACCTCCTCACTCCCACCTCTCCCTCACTCCCCACCTCCGAAGCTCCAGCGGCAGCCATGGCCCCCAAGGCAGACAAGAAGCCGGCGGCCGAGAACAAGGTCGAGAAGGCGGCGGAGAAGACCCCCGCGGGCAAGAAGCCCAAGGCCGAGAAGCGGCTGCCGGCGGGCAAGACGGCGTCCAAGGAGGCCGGCGGCGAGGCCAAGACCCGGGGCAGGAAGAAGGGCAGCAAGGCCAAGAAGGGCGTGGAGACGTACAAGATCTACATCTTCAAGGTGCTGAAGCAGGTGCACCCCGACATCGGCATCTCCTCCAAGGCCATGTCCATCATGAACTCCTTCATCAACGACATCTTCGAGAAGCTCGCCGGCGAGTCGGCCAAGCTCGCGAGGTACAACAAGAAGCCCACCATCACCTCCCGGGAGATCCAGACCTCCGTCCGCCTCGTCCTCCCCGGCGAGCTCGCCAAGCACGCCGTCTCCGAGGGCACCAAGGCCGTCACCAAGTTCACCTCCTCCTAGACTGTTGATGCGACAGATGTAGTTGGCTGCTGTTGTCTCCTGTTAGTGGTCGCTGACTCTGCTTATGTATCTGCAAGTAGTGGTAGGAGTGGTCGTCTGTGCGCCAACGCTTCGTTGGCTAGTTGGTTGTGAGAACTGAAGTTGCTAATCTATCTGAATGTTATTGTTTCAAGTAGTAGTGCTTTTGCTGAATTTCATGGGAATCGCTGAATGCTTGCTGTCGCCTTGTTGGTAGTAAGAGCTGAATTCTGTGGTGCAAACAGTGATTCAGAAAGAGTGATGCATCTCTGTATTGGTGAATTTAATTTTTACTAGGGGCTTAAGCTAATCTGCCATGTTTGTGCTTTCATTTCTTAGCAATGCAAGTCAGGTTTGCAGATCCCTGGTTCTCCATTCTTGTTCAGTCTTGCGGACTTAGTGAACCTAGTCTTGTTCAATCCTCCATGATTAACTTAGCATGTCAGCAGCAGCTTGGTGTTATACATGAGCGTGTTACTCTGAAAAATAGCAAATGTGAGTTGTTCTCTAGAAAAATGAAATACAAATTGCCGTCCATTTCTTGTACTGAACAGGATGAGGCTCTAGAGCGATGCTTCTTTGTTTTATTTCCTCGCTCTGCCCACTGAAGAAACCTTACATGCCTTCGGCGCACATGGAGCTGAAGCTATCATCTTGTCTTGTGGTTGAAATAGCAGCGTCAGACTTGGCTGCGGTACAAAATGTTCTGCATTGCCAAACCCACCCGTCTGTTTTGTTAATCTTGGATTACTTATTTTTCTCAATCTTCAGAGTCCAATACATGTGCAGCTGCGTGATGGAGATGGTGTGAAGGCGCAGCGGTGGTTTCTGCCAGCGCCGTCTCCTGCCGAATCTTCGCCGCAGCGTGATTATAGTCGCCAACAAGCTGAAGCTGCAGGACATCCACCAAGCCGTCCGGGGAAACCGATGGATGTAAAACAGAGCATACAAGTAATTGTGTTCGCTTCAGTGTCAAGAACACACTAGGAAGCATTAATTTGGTCATCTTTTGCTTGCCCATGAATTGCTTTAGAACGCAGAAACAGACATCACCTTTGCCAATTTTCAGCTGCCAGTTCTGTAAATCTCAGTCAACCAAGAATTACCAAAACCTGAGTTGCTAGATGTGGCCTCTCCATTTTCTTAATCTTGGATTACTTCATATCTATTCCTTAAGCTTTGATTAAGAAGTCCAAATACAAGCGACTGATGCAGATGAAGGAACTGGACAGACAGGGTGTGGTAGGGAGAATCATGTAAACTACCGAGTGGCAGACATCACAAGAAGAAATCGTACATATTGGAAGGTGTTGCAGAGAGTTTCAGGGGTAGAAGCGACACATGAACTCTTATCAATAACCCCCCCCCCCCCCCCCCCCCCAATAATATACAGATCATATATACAACCTAAGACCAATCAAATAGTTTGTCAGGTTTTGATAATTGTTGAATCAAGCACCAAACGCCGCTGCACCCATTCGCTCACACATCAAGCTTACCAACTAGTCATCGTCGTCAAGGACGTTGCGATGCCTCTGAATCTGTTAAACATATTAGAGTTAGCATGAAAGGCAAAGGGGGATAAAGCTGACTGCATTTTGGTGGATATTTTTCAGCTGCCTAGCTATCTGTCGCACGGTAAGAATCACAAATGCAGAGAACTTTGCACCTCAGACCATACCGGGTTTTAATGAAGCTAGCCTAAACCCACTACTGGAAGCAAAGTAAATTTCCTTATATGCAGTGACTCTACTGCCACTTTGGTTTGTTTGCTTGTGTGCGTGTTGATTTTCTTCAGAAGTGCGATAAGCCTTTCTTCAGACAGCTACAGACCAGCAAATGCAATGTTGTTACTGTAGAATTCTATTGAATAACTATTGAATAATTGTTGATACAATATTGTGCCGGTACAAGAGGTATATATAAGAGCCAAGCGCACCTGACCTAGCCCTATTACAAACCGAGTAGGAGTCCTAATCCTATTACAAGTTGTATTCTAACATCCCCCCGCAGTGTCAACGGTAGGCTCGACGACGTTGAGACTGAAACGAATATCTTGAAACGGAGTAGTCGCCAGGCCTTTAGTAAAGATATCAGCAAACTGTGCAGAAGTATGCACATGGAGAACGCGAACTTGATCGAGAGCCACCTTCTCTCGAACAAAATGTATGTCGATCTCAATATGCTTGGTGCGACGGTGTTGAGCTGGATTCCCTGACATGTAGACAGCTGAAATATTATCACAGTAAACAATGGTAGCTTGCTCAATAGGACGGTGCAGCTCCGACAGCAACTGGCGCATCCAAACTGTATCAGCAACCGCATGAGCCACAGCGCGGTACTCAGCTTCAGCAGACGAGCGGGAGACCGTAACCTGCCTTTTTGAAGACCAAGAAACCAAATTGTTACCAAGAAAAACACAAAATCCGGATGTGGACCTACGAGTATCTGGACAACTAGCCCAGTCTGCATCAGAGTAAGCTGTTAAGGAGGTGGGAGAGGATTTGTTGATATGAAGACCTAAGTCTAGTTTGCCTTTGAGATACCGAAGAATACGTTTGACATGATTGTGGTGTGGAATTCGAGGATCATGCATGTATAAACAAGCTTGTTGGACAGCAAAAGAAATTTCAGGACGAGTGAGAGTAAGATACTGAAGTGCACCGGTAAGACTACGATAAAGAGAAGGATCAAAGAAAGGATCACCGTCGGCAGAGAGTTTGGAACCTGTATCAACAGGGGTACGGGAAGTTTGACAATTAAGCATACCAGCACGAGAAAGAAGATCCAGAGTGTACTGACGTTGAGACAAGAAAAGACCAGAGGAGTCACGGATAACAGCAATACCTAAGAAGTGGTGAAGAAGACCTAAATCTGTCATAGAAAATTCATGGCGAAGAAGAGAGATAATATGATCTAAAAATTGTTGTGAGGAAGCTGTGAGGATAATATCATCAACATATAAAAGAAGGTAAGCAGTGTTGTTGTTGTGATGAAAGGTGAAGAGTGAAGTGTCAGAACGGAAAGGGGTAAAACCGATGGTTTGAGCATATGTAGAAAAGCGTTGGAACCAGGCACGTGGTGCTTGTTTAAGACCATAAAGAAATTTTTGAAGAAGACAAATATGATTAGGATAGGAGGAATGTTCGAAGCCAAGAGGTTGTTGACAATAGACTGTTTCTTGAAGAGAGCCATAAAGAAAAGCATTTTTGACATCTAGTTGGTGAATTGGCCAGGAAGAAGAGACGACGATGCTAAGGACAGTGTGAATAGTGCTGGGCTTGACAACTGGAGAGAAAGTCTCATCATAATCGATGCCGTGTTGCTGAGAGTAACCACGGCATACCCATCGAGCCTTATAATGTGCAAGACTCCCATCGGAATTAAATTTATGGCGAAAAACCCATTTGCCCGAAACAATATTTGTATTAGAAGGACGAGGAACTAACTGCCACGTGTTATTCTGCAGAAGGGCATCATATTCATCTTTCATAGCTGCGGCCCAATTAGGATCTAGGAGAGCTGATTTGTAAGATTTGGGTAGAGAGGAAGGAGATAAAAATGCATGAAGATTGAGACGATATTTTGCAGGTAAACGAAACCCGGACTTGGCACGTGTGCGCATGGTATGATCGTTAGTAGGAGCTGGAACGGGAATAGCATGAGCAGGAGGGGTGGGGGAAGATGTGGTGGACGCGTCCGGCGCAGCGGAGGAAGCGGACGCGGGAGATGGTGGTGAAGACTGCGGCTGCAGGAGGTCTGCCGCGTCAGAGTGTAATGTGTTTTCCTCTGTCGGGACAAAGGTGATGACAGAAGTGGTGGCGGCAGGATCTGCTACTGCGGCTGGTTTTGCTGGATTGGTCGGTGGGTGAAAGAAGGGAAGATGATTGCGAAGAGAGGGACTAGTGGACGGCGCGGGTGAGTTGGAATCTAATTGTTGACGCTCGGAAAAGGAAAAAATGTTTTCAGCAAATGTACATGACGAGACACATGAACACGACCACTAACAAGATCTAGACAACGATAACCCTTGTGCTCGTCAGAAAAACCTAGATGGACACACGGGATAGAGCGCGGGGAAAGTTTGTTAGGAGAAGTGGAGTAGGAGTTTGGGAAACAAAGATAACCGAAGACGCGAACGTCGGAGTAATTTGGATGAGAGAGAAATAAAGAAAAGTAAGGAGTAGTTTGTGGGTTAACTTTAGATGGACGAATATTGAGTAAATATGTGGCCGTGTGGAGTGCCTCTGCCCAGAACATCGCCGACATAGAAGATTGAATAAGCAGAGTGCGAATGATGTCATTAAGAGTACGAAGGGAACGCTCGGCTTTGCCGTTTTGAGGGGAGGTATAAGGACATGAGAAACGTAAGAGAATTCCATATTGTAGAAAGAAATTTTGATTTTTAAAGTTGTCAAATTCACGACCATTATCACATTGGATGAATCTTATAGGGAGGAAAAAGTGGACCGAGACATAGCGCTGAAAGTTAAGGAATATATTATGAACGTCGGATTTGTTGCGTAAAGGAAAAGTCCAAACATAATGAGTAAAATCATCAAGAATCACGAGATAATACTTAAAACCAGATACACTTTCTATTGGTGATGTCCAGAGATCACAATGAAGTAATTCAAAAGGAAAAGTACTAGAAGACTGCGAGGAACTAAAGGGAAGGCGAACATGTTTGCCCAATTGACATGACTGACACATAGAAGAATTATGAGAATCTCTATTACAAGATATTGAAAATTCACTAAGAAGTGTGGATAACACATTTTTATTGGGATGGCCGAGACGTTGGTGCCACAGATCAACAGAGGCCATCATAGATGTTGGAGGAGCAGCGACCGGAGCACCATGGAGAGAATATAAATCACCGGAGCTATTGAATCGAGCGATCTCGGCCTTGGTCGGGTAGTCCTTCACAGACAAACCAAAGGGGTCAAACTCGACAGAAACATGATTATCAGTGGTGATTTGGCGAACATAAATCAGATTTTTAATAAGAGCAGGAGCTACAAGAACATCACGAAGAAGCAACGGCTTAGTTGGGGATTGGATTTGAGCCTGACCGACACAGTAAATAGGAATAGAAGATCCATCACCGAGAGTAATAGAGGGAAAAGACGAAGGTGTGCAAGAAGAAAGCAAATTACTCGATGCAGACATATGATGAGAAGCACCAGAATCGAAAATCCAATTCGTACCTGAGTTCCCTTGTGCAGCAAAGTTGTTCATGGCTTGTAGAAAAGCAGCTTCGTCCCAGCTCGGAGTCGAAGTAGAGGCTGGTGTAGTCATGGGAGCTTGCGGGTGTGGTGACGTCGGCAGTAGGGCCGACATCGGCGTAAAGAAAGAGGCACCATCATTGTACTGCTGCATGTAGGGGGACGATGGAGCGCCATAGGATGCATAAGGACTGGTGTTGTAGATAGGTGGCGCGTAGGAGGGAGCAGCGTGGTACACGGCCGTCGGCTGTCGGGGCGCGAGGACGGGCGCGCTAGTGTGAGGGCGAGCACCGGGCTGCCAGCCACCGGTATAGGCAGGCGGGGCACCATATGGCGTAGGGGTGGACCAGGGCATAGGCCACGCTTGGACTAGCCCTGTCCATGGATCAGGAGATGGGCGCCATCCGGGCGGCGGTGGTGGTGCGGTTGATGAAGCCGGGGGAGGTGGTGGTGCAATTGGTGGAGTCGGGGGCGGAGCAGGAGCGGGCGCCGTGCGGAACTGCGGCGGCCTAGGGTTTTTGCCCTGGTAGTTGGGACTTGGACGCCAGCCAGATGGTTGGGGAGGTGCTGTTGGTGGAGCTGGGCGGGGCGGCGTCGACGCAGGCGGGCGAGGAGAAGCAGTGAAGACCTGCGGACGGGAGTCCTTCGTAGTTAGGGCACGATCGGCCCATTGGAGCATCGAGCGAACCTCGACGAAGGAGGGACGCGGACGCATCATAGGGATGAAGGAGGCCTACTTCTCGAACCGCTCGCTGTGGCTGACGAGGAGGACGTTGATGAGCTGGCGATCGTCGATCGGATCACCAAGTTCGCGGAGTTCATCCGCGATCGCCTTGAGGCGTTGGCAGTAGACGCCGACTGGTGAATCACCTTGCACCGTATTCCGAAGCTCGGTGTGGAGATTATTGGCGCGAGTGTCGACGTTGTCCTGGAAGAGCTGACGAAGGGCCGCCCATAGATCGGCGGAGGCACCGTCACAGTGGACGAGATTGAAGATCTCTGTGGAGACTCGCATGTAGATCCATTGAATAATGGCGAGATCATCCTTGACCCATTGTGGATCATGACGTTGAGGAAGAGAGTCGTCGGCAACGTGAGAGCGGAGATTGCATCGCCCAAGGTGGACGTCGAAGAGGTGACACCAATGGTAGTAGTTGTGAGCATCGAGGTCTAGGGTTACGGGGATGTAGGGGCTAATATCAGAGATGGTGTCGGTGAAGGAGATGGAAGGGGGTATTGGTGGGGGTAGAGCTAGAGTAGAGGTAGAGGCGGAGGAGGCTGTGGCCGCGGCGACCTTGGCGGCGACGATGGCGGCGCGCCGCTCGAAGTAGCCGGGCGGCGGCGGCGTTGGCGGGGCTGGCGGGTTAGCCATACCCTAGGATCGAAAGTCTGGTACCATGTATAATTCTATTGAATAACTATTGAATAATTATTGATACAATATTGTGCCGATATAAGAGATATATATAAGAGCCAAGCGCACCTGACCTAGCCCTATTACAAACCGAGTAGAAGTCCTAATCCTATTACAAGTTGTATTCTAACCGTTACAAGTAAGTTCTACCGAATATTTGACATACGAGAGAGGAATGTGCCACGTATCTACGATGGTATTACCTTTTCAGATATTCCACGAGTTTTCGCAGCTCTCAGCAGAACATCCTTCACTCCTGTTGCTTTATCAGGCTTGACCAAAGCTATGTGGGAGACTGCCAATTTTGCAGGGTACAGATGTAGTATCAATTTGCATTTTCTGCGTAAATTATGCCACTATAAAAGGAGACTCATGGTTATTTCCTAGCCTGGCATGATCTTTAATTAGAACGTTTACTCCGAGAGTGGATTTTTTGCTCTCGGGTTCCAGGGAGCCCTTTATTTTCAAACATTAAAAAATCAACTTTTTAAGTTTCAAAAAGATCTGAAATAAATACACAAGTACTTATGGATGTATACTAGATGTGTGTGAAATTTCTCACGAAATACGTTTTTATGTGGCCTGTACAAAAAATAATAATCATTGATTTTATAGTGGATAGTACATGTGCTTGAAACATGTGATTTTGTCATTTTTGTGTAGCTCACATAAAAAGGTATTTCATTGCGAACTTCGCAGACAACTAGTACACATCCATATGTATATGTGTATTTTTTTTGAATTTTTTTAAACTTAAAAATTGATTTTTGAAGTTTTCAAATAGAGGGCTCCATGAAGCTCGAGCTCCATTACGCGTTTCTGGTTTACTCCCTAAAAGTAAACTACTTGCAGAACCACCTGAACTTTTTTCGTCACCTGAAGGTTTCCATATTGTTTAGTGGTATACTGTTAAGTGATCTAACTTGTCACTTGTTAAGAAAAGCAAGTACCCTGGCTTAAATTATTTGGCTTCACAATTTTAGTTCTTCAATTGAGTTTTTCTCTTTGGGGTACAATGTATGATGTGTTTGACAATGGCGAGTTTACTATTTACTCACCTTTCATGGTCAAGCCAAGTGTTCATCTTTGGAGGTTATGTATGTCATTGGTCATCTCATCAAACCCCATCAAAATAGTTTATGTAGTACTACTACTCAAAGTGTTTTGTGAAGTTTGACGAGGTGTCTGAAAATATTTGCTTGGGTATTGGTTTCAAGCAAATATGTTAATCTCGTTTGAGAAGAAATTTATATACACCAATTCTTGAAATAGGCTTTTGCAAAACTTTATAAATAATGCTAATCACCACGTCCAAACATCAAGACCAAATATAGAAGGGTATCATCGACAAACATCGGAGGTTCATGTCCCTTCCGCATTTCGCTCCCACGCAAACGCTTGACTTGACTTCTCACCACGCTGCTGCCCTTTTGGTTTTTGCAGGGTCCTTTTATCAAAGGAGAGAACTGTGTGTTATACATCTGATCTTATCAAGGTTGTAAAACCATTTCCCTCTACTTGGATATGAATGTGACTGGCTTTGATTTAATCATCTTTTTTTAAAACAGGACATCATATTTTTTTTCATAAGGCATCTTGAATTTCTTCTTCGACATCCACATCTAGCTCGCATGTGACGTGCATTGGATGGCAGAAAAGCGGTTGCTCCCTAAGCTAGAAATAAAACGCTCGATTTCTAGCTGGTCAATATGTGCGTTATCTCACTTTTGGAGTGCTTCATCTAGGTGGTACATGTCACCAGAGCATGAAAGTGTAGGGAAACCAAGACCACAATGATTGTTCTGTACAAAAAGGCAAGTGTTCCCTTTACTGAGACTTGGAATTTACAAAGACCCACAATGCTAGACCCACATTACAAGCGACACCATCACCATGGGCACCCAACACTTAAAAGCTAAGTACAACTACAACAAAGCATACGAATAAACCAAAGAATTTCACTCGACCGATCGATCGCCTCTTGACTCTTGCCGCCGCCGCGGATGTTTGACCACATGCTCGGAGAGCGGCGATTGTTGCTCCAGTTCACCATGTGCGACATCTCAAGGGAGAGCGCCGGCTGCTACGTGCAGACTCTCCCATATGAATGCATTGTCGACTCCCCCATATGAAGGCATTGTCGACGTCACCATCGTGCAGACTCTCACATCCTTCAAATGGTTTACTTGATTTCTCCGTTGTTGCTTTTTCACCGCAATTATGAATGAGGAAAGGCCGGAACATAAAAAATATTCTCATAGTATTTCACCTGCTGAAGAGAACGACTTATGTATCGATAAATAGAGCTACAAATATGATCATCGTCAAGACAAATACCAACACCGTATGAACATAATCATCTGCAAACAGCTAGCAAAAAAAGTTTTCAAATAGTTTGCTTAACTTCTGAGTTGCAGTTGGTCGCTTTTCTTCTTGGCTTTGGTTTTTGTGCCAATGGCTGGAGTTGACCTTTTTAGACAATTCACTTAACTTCAGTTTTATGTTTTAAATAACTCACTTGACTTTCGAGTTGTAGTTGGTCAGTTGGTCTCTTCAAATAGTTCATTTGACTTTCATTTTATTTTCCATGTAGTTTGCTTAACTTCCGGGCTGCACCTGGTCTCTGCGGCAATTGGCGCAATGGGTCATCTAGTGCTTTATAATATGCACACCTCCCCCAGTGGCCGTTGTGCCACGGTGAGCTTAGTGCTCTTGGTGTTGTTCCGGTGCATCTTTGCTCTTCGATGACGCAAGATGCCTCTCCAACTTGCTAATAGTTCCGAATCCCGTGGTGGAGCTCCCAATCAAGGTTCGTGTTGTCACTCATTGGTTGGGGTTGCTCCTGAGTTGTGTCGTGAGGTTCGGTTTGCACGCCGGTGCGGTGCGTTAGGTTGCTTGCTTAGTCTTGGTATTGTGAACCTTGACGACACCCAATATCTCTTGTGCCACCTATGGTGTTGGTCCTTCGGTCTGCTAGCTAGGCCGGGCCTTGTCCTGGGCGTCCTTTTTTCTATTCTTCTGTAACCTTGTTACCTGTACGGTTTTCGGCCCGATTTTCCTCATAAACAGGGTCAATTTGTTTAGGTTTTTGATCCTGTTTCCCTTATAAACTGGATCAACCAAATCTTAAGGGGTGACTCTTGGCTTTGGCAACTTTTTGAACAATATAATCAGGTGGGGAGGGTTCGCTCCACCCCCCCCCCCCCCCGCAACCGTTCAAAAAAATAATAATATGCACACATCAAGGAGGAGCTTCCTGTTGGGGAACATAGTAATTCAAAAAAATTCCTACGATCACGCAAGATCTATCTAGGAGATGCATAGCAACGAGACGGAAGAGTGTGTCCATGTACCCTCGTAGACCGAAAGCGGAAGCGTTTAGTAACGCGGTTGATGTAGTCGAACGTCTTCACGATCCAACTGATCCAAGTACCGAACGTACGACACCTCCGTGTTCAGCACACTTCAGCACGATGACGTCCCTCGAGCTCTTGATCCAGTTGAGGACGAGGGATAGTTCCGTCAGCACGACGGTGTGGTGACGGTGATGACGAAGTTACCGGCGCAGGGCTTCGCCTAAGCACTACGACGATATGACGAGGTGTTAAACTGTGGAGGGGGGCACCGCACACGGCTAAGAGATTGTCTGTTGTCCTTTGGGGTGCCCCCCTGCCCACGTATATAAGGAGGGGGAGGAGGAGGCCGGCCAAGGGGGAGGCGCGCCATGGGGGGGAGTCCTACTAGGACTCCAAACCTAGTAGGATTCGGCCCCCCTCCTTCCATCTTACGGAGAGGGGAAAGGGGAAAGAAGGGAGAGGGAGAAGGAAAGGGGGGCCGCGCCCCCACCCCTTGTCCGATTCGGTTTGGGCAGGGGGGCGCCACCTCGTGGCCCTTCTTCCCTCTCTCCACTAAATCCCAATAAGGCCCATTAACTTCTCGAGGGGTTCCGATAGCCTCCCGGTACTCCGATAAATCCCCGAACCTTATCGAAACCATTTCGATGTCCGTATATAACCTTCCAATATATGAATCTTTACCTCTCGACCTTTTAGAGACTCCTCATCATGTCCGTGATCTCATCCGGGACTCCGAACAAACTTCGGTCATCAAATCACATAACTCATAATATAAATCGTCATCGAACGTTAAGCGTGCGGACCCTACGGGTTCGAGAACTATGTAGACATAACCGAGACACATCTCCGGTCAATAACCAATAGCGGAACCTGGATGCTCATATTGGCTCCTACATATTCTACGAAGATCTTTATCGGTCAAACCGCATAACAACATATGTTGTTCCCTTTGTCATCGGTATGTTACTTGCCCGAGATTCGATCGTCGGTATCCTCATACCTAGTTCAATCTCGTTACCAGCAAGTCTCTTTACTCGTTCCGTAATGCATCATCCCATAACTAACTCATTAGTCACATTGCTTGCAAGGCTTATAGTGATGTGCATTACCGAGAGGGCCCAGAGATACTCTCTGATACACGGAGTGACAAATCCTAATCTCGATCTATGCCAACTCAACAAACACCTTCGGAGACACCTGTAGAGTGATGACCCACAAGTGTAGGGGATCTATCGTAGTCCTTTCGATAAGTAAGAGTGTCGAACCCAATGAGGAGCAGAAGGAAATGACAAGCGGTTTTCAATAAGGTATTCTCTGCAAGCACTGAAATTATCGGTAACAGATAGTTTTGTGATAAGGTAATTTGTGACGGGTAACAAGTAATGAAAGTAAATAAGGTGCAGCAAGGTGGCCCAATCCTTTTTGTAGCAAAGGACAAGCCTGGACAAACTCTTATATGAAGGAAAACGCTCCCGAGGACACATGGGAATTATCGTCAAGCTAGTTTTCATCACGCTCGTATGATTCGCGTTCGTTACTTTGATAATTTGATATGTGGGTGGACCGGTGCTTGGGTGCTGCCCTTCCTTGGACAAGCATCCCACTTATGATTAACCCCTATTGCAAGCATCCGCAACTACGAAAGAGGTATTAAGGTAAACCTAACCATAGCATGGAACATATGGATCCAAATCAGCCCCTTACGAAGCAACACACAAACTAGGGTTTAAGCTTCTGTCACTCTAGCAACCCTTCATCTACTTATTACTTCCCAATGCCTTCCTCTAGGCCCAAATAATGGTGAAGTGTCATGTAGTCAATGTTCACATAACACCACTGGAGGAAAGACAACATACATCTCATCAAAATATCGAACGAATACCTAATTCACATGACTACTTATAGCAAGACTTCTCCCATGTCCTCAGGAACAAACGTAACTACTCACAAATCATATTCATGTTCATAACCAGAGGGGTATTAATATGCATAAAGGATCTGAACATATGATCTTCCACCTAATAAACCAACTAGCATCAACTAAAAGGAGTAATCAACACTACTAGCAACCCACAGGTACCAATCTGAGGCTTTGAGACAAAGATCGGATACAAGAGATGAACTAGGGTTTGAGAGGAGATGGTGCTGGTGAAGATGTTGATGGAGATTGACCCCCTCCCGCTGAGAGGATCGATGGTGATTGCTACCTCTTGAGCACAGCGTTGGTTTTCCCTTGAAGAGGAAAGGGTGATGCAGCAAAGTAGCGTAAGTATTTCCCTCAGTTTTGAGAACCAAGGTATCAATCCAGTAGGAGGCCACACTCAAGTCCCACGCACGTACACAAACAAATAAGAACCTTGCAATCAACGCGATAAAGGGGTTGTCAATCCCTTCACGGCCACTTGCAAAAGTGAGATCTGATAGAGATGATAAGATAATATTTTTGATATTTTTATGATAAAGACTAAAAGTAAAGAAAGCAAAATAAACGGTAATGGAAATTGAGGGAGATTAATATGATAGAGAATAGACCCGGGGGCCATAGGTTTCACTAGTGGCTTCTCTCAAGATAGCATTAATATTACGGTGGGTGAACAAATTACTGTCGAGCAATTGATAGAATTGAGCATAGTTATGAGAATATCTAGGCATGATCATGTATATAGGCATCACGTCCGGGACAAGTAGACCGACTCCTGCCTGCATCTACTACTATTACTCCACACATCGACCGCTATCCAGCATGCATCTAGAGTATTAAGTTCATAAGAACAGAGTAACACTTTAAGCAAGATGACATGATGTAGAGGGATAAACTCAAGCAATATGATATAAACCCCATATTTTTATCCTCGATGGCAACAATACAATACGTGTCGTTTCCCTTTCTGTCACTGGGATGGAGCACCGCAAGATTGAACCCAAAGCTAAGCACTTCTCCCATTGCAAGAAAGATCAATCTAGTAGGCCAAACCAAACTGATAATTCGAAGAGACTTGCAAAGATAACCAATCATACATAAAATAATTCTGAGGAGATTCAAATATTGTTCATAGATAATCTTGATCATAAACCCACAATTCATCGGATCTCGACAAACACACCGCAAAAGAAGATTACATCGAATAGATCTCCAAGAGAATCGAGGAGAACTTTGTATTGAGATCCAAAGAGAGAGAAGAAGCCATCTAGCTAATAACTATGGACCCGAAGGTCTGAAGTAAACTACTCACACATCATCGGAGAGGCTATGGTGTTGATGTAGAAGCCCTCCATGATCAATGCCCCCTCCGGCGGAGCGCTGGAAAAGGCCCCAAGATGGGATATCATGGGTACAGAAGGTTGCGGCGGTGGAAATAGGGTTTTGTGGTGCTCCTGGATGTTTTCGGGGTACGTAGGTATATATAGGCGAAAGAAGTCGGTGAGGAGAGCTACGAGGGGCCCATGAGGGTGGGGGCGCGCCTAGGGGGGCAGGCGCGCCTCCCTGCCTCGTGGCCTCCTCGTTGATTGCTTGACATCCACTCCAAGTCCTCTGGATCATGTTTGTTCCGAAAATCATGTTCCCGAAGGTTTCATTCCATTCGGACTCCGTTTGATATTCCTTTCCTTCGAAACACTGAAATAGGCAAAAAACAACAATTTGGGCTGGGCCTCCGGTTAATAGGTTAGTCCCAAAAATAATATAAAAGTGTATAATAAAGCCCATTAAACATCCAAAGCAGATAATATAATAGCATGGAATAATCAAAAATTATAGATACGTTGGAGACGTATCAAGCATCCCCAAGCTTAATTCCTGCTCGTCCTCGAGTAGGTAAATGATACAGAATTTCGATGTGGAATGCTACTTAGCATAATTTCCAATGTAATTCTCTTAATTGTGGCATGAATATTCCGATCCAAATGATTCAAAATAAAAGTTCATATTGACATAAAAATAGTAATACTTCAAGCATACTAGCAAGTAATCATGTCTTATCAAAATAACATAGCCAAAGAAAGCTTATCCTTACAAAATCATATAGTTAGGCTATGCTTCATTTTCATCACACAAAATACTCCCATCATGCAGAACCCCGGTTTCAGCCAAGCAATTGGTTCATACTTTTTAACGCGCTTCAGCTTTTTCAACTCTTACGCAATACATGAGCGCAAGCCATGGACATAACACTATATGTGGAATAGAGTGGTGGTTGTGAAGAGGACAAAAAGGGAGAAGATAGTATCACATCAACTAGGCGTATCAACGGGCTATGGAGATGCTCATTAATAGATATCAATGTGAGTGAGTAGGGATTGCCATGCAACGGATGCACTAGAGCTATAAATGTATGAAAGCTCAACAAAAGAAACGAAGTGGGTGTGCATCCAACTTGCTTGCTAACGAAGACCTAGGGCATTTTGAGGAAGCCAATCATTGGAATATACAAGCCAAGTTCTATAATGAAAAATTCCCACTAGTATATGAAAGTGACAACATAGGAGACTCTCTATCATGAAGATCATGGTGCTACTTTGAAGCACAAGTGTGGAAAAGGATATTAACATTGTCCCTTCTCTCTTTTCTCTCATTTTTTTTCTTTTTTTTTCTTTTTTTCTCTTTTTTTCTTGGGCCTTTTTTTTTCTTTGGCCTCCCTTTTTTTATTTAGTCCGGAATCTCATCCCGACTTGTGGGGGAATCATAGTCTCCATCATCCTTTCCTCACATGGGACAATGCTCTAATAATGATGATCATCACACTTTTATTACTTACAACTCAAGAATTACAACTCAATACTTAGAACAAAATATGACTCTATGTGAATGCCTCCGGCGGTGTACCGGGATATGCAATGAATCAAGAGCGACATGTATGAAAAAATTATGAATGGTGGCTTTGCCACAAATACAATGTCAACTACATGATCATGCAAAGCAATCTGACAATGATGAAGTGTGTCATAATAAAACGGAACGGTGGAAAGTTGCATGGCAATATATCTCGGAATGGCTATGGAAATGCCATGATAGGTAGGTATGGTGGCTGTTTTGAGGAAGATATAAGGAGGTTTATGTGTGATAGAGCGTATCATATCACGGGGTTTGGACGCACCGGCGAAGTTTGCACCAACTCCCAAGGTGAGAAAGGGCAATGCACGGTACCGTAGAGGCTAGAAAATTTGTGGAAGGATGAGAGTGCGTATAATCCATGGACTCACATTAGTCATAAAGAACTCATATACTTATTGCAAAAGTTTACTTAGCCCTCGAAGCAAAGTACTACTACGCATGCTCCTAGGGGAAGGGTTGGTAGGAGTTAACCATCGCGCGATCCCGACCTCCACACATAAGGAAGGCAATTGTCGGGACCCCGATTCCAAGTCACATCGATCTAGCTGGTAACACCTCATATCACTTTGTGGCCTCACGCACGGTATTCCCACGGGTGTCGCCTTACCATGGCCCGGGACCGTTTGCGCCTTTGGCTCACGTATATGATAGTGTCGCTAGCATCCATATGACAGAGAACCCGGGCCGACATGACTAGTCGTGAACCCAAAGTGGCACTAACTTACGGGGGCAGGAATACATGAATCAACATCGAGCATGTCGGTCAGCAGCGTGCGGATCCGGGCTGTAGCACTGGGCTAACAGGACTCCGGTGAACCGGGCTATAGCAGGCTAGGCAGGACTCCGGATGTCACCGCGTGACATTTCCCCGAAGGGACAGACACAGGAACGAAGTGAATCACATGCCGGCCAGTCAAGTGTTCCGGAGCAGTAGTGCTGGGCTAGCAGGACTCCGGTGAACCGGGCTGTAGCGGACTACTATGGCTCAAGGAGGCACTAGACTACATTTCCCCATAAGAGAGGTTGCTAAGGATAGACAACTAGATTGTCGGATCCCACACATACCAAGCATTTCAATCATACACACAATATGCTCGATATGTGCAAATACAACATGGCATCACAACAAGACTCTACGACTCAGAGTATTTATTCATTAGGCTCCGAAGAGCCAGATATTACAAACATGGGTCTCATGACCCAACATTCAGAGCATACAAGTCAAAGCACATGCGGAAGCTTAACATGTCTGAGTACAGACATCTACAAATGAAAAAGGCTGAGAAGCCTGACTATCTACCAGATCCTGCCGAGGGCACAAGATCGTAGCTGAGGTATCAAGCTAAACGTCGAAGTCCACACGGGACTACTAGCGAGACTGACGTCTCTCTGCAAAACATAAAATAAGCAAACGTGAGTACAAATGTACCCAGCAAGACTTACATCAGAACTATCTACATATGCATCGGTATCAATAAAAGGGGTGGTGGAGTTTAACTGCAGCAAGCCAGCTTTGACTCAGGGGCTATCCTGAACTACGACTGCAAGTAACTCTTTTGAGGTGGCGCACACGAGTCCACATATTCACCATATCAATACACCACTATGGATCCGCTCCCGTCTCCCTACGAGAACGCCATCCATAGCACTCACGCTTATCTTGCGCATTTTAGAGTATCCACTTTCACTTGTCTATGAACTGTTATAGGCAACCCAGAAGTCCTTTATCACGGACACGGCTATTCGAATAGATCATATTAACCCTGCAGGGGTGTACTTCGTCACACACGCTCTTGCCACTTACCACCATGTACACGTCGTGTACCTCAGCAACCTTCAAGCGGAAGCCTGGCGAGGGAGTCGGCCACGACCTGACTAACCACACAAGTCTCTCGTCCAGGTTTATCGCCTATTTGGGGTCCATCCGCAAGAAGATCCGCCCGGGGTGTCGCTCACGGCCCCAAACGATGTGTACAGGGTTCCAAGCCCACCAAACGGGCGACGCTTGGCATACCCGGCCACGGTGCCTAGTCTGTCCCAAGCCCACCTGTACTGGGTGCCACTTGGTAGACTACTAACACTACCTACAAACACCAGAAACTAGTTGCAACTCCTGGACAGAGATCAAGTTGATTAATGAGTCGAGAGGGGCACTTAAGCATTCCAATGTGTGGTAGTAACTGTTCATGGATCACAAACACAGAACTCAGTTCCTGAGGACGGTTTCAATGAGACAACCCACCATGTACTCCTACATGGCCTCTCACCGCTACCTTTACCAAATCGTGTTCACACACTTAGCTCTCAACAGTAAGACATGTTCACCACATTCCAATTCATCCCCGATGAATCAGACCTGACACAACTCTAAGCAATAGCAGGCATGACAAACAAGCATGAATGAGTAGGCACATCAGGGCTCAAACAACTCCTACTCATGCTAGTGGGTTTCATCTATTTACTATGGCAATGACAGGTCATGCAGAGGAAAGGGGTTCAACTACCGCAGCATGTAACAGTTGAAACGCTGTTGTCCTAATGTAGTAAAAGAGAGCAGGAGCGAGAGATTGAGATTGTATCGGAATGAACAAGGGGTTTTTGCTTGCCTGGCACTTCTGAAGATAGCATTGAGTCTTCATTAGTGTCAACGATCACAACGTCGAAGCAACGTCTACTGAGAGGGGACAACACCGGCAAACAGAGAAGAAACACGATCAATGCAATGCACAATATGATGCATGCTATGAAATGGCAATATGAATGTGTTTTGAGCTAATGCAACTAGCAACATATTAAATGGAGTTGGTTTGAACCTTAGGTTCAAATTCAAACTTCATATGTGGAAATTCAAATGCCATTTACATGATTTATCCTAAACAGCAGCCTTAAATTGTTCTAACATGCATGAAAATGGTATAGATGGATAGATTGGATTTTTCTGATCATTTTTCATATATAAATTATTTCATTCTGAGCTACGGTTGAATTTCTATGAATTTTAGAAGTTTAGGGCATTTTCTGGAATTTCCTGTATAAGAATAAATCCAGAAAATAATTAACTGCATCAGCACTGCGTCACTGTGACGTCAGCTGGTCAACGGGGCGGTCCAGGTCAAACTGACAGTGGGGCCCGCATGTCATCTGGTCAGCTAATTGACAGGGTTAATTAATACTAATTTAATCCTAAACTAGAAATTAGTTAGGGGTTGGCCCCACATGTTAGTGACTCAGGGGGAAGTCAAACAGGGTCAACCCGGGTCAAACTCGCCGGAGTTGACCCGGGGCTCGTCGCCGGCAGGGCCAGAGATGGAGGAGGGGCTCGGGATTCCTCCTACGGCGACCAAATGGCCGGCGGAGGGCATCTACGCGACGGGGAGGCTCGTCCGCGTCGAGTGGTGCGCACAGCAGCGGCTCCAGTGGCCTAAGTCGACGGCGGCAGCGACTTGCGCGGCGGCCGGAGTTCGGGTGTCGGTGAGGACGACGCTGCGGTGCACGGTAGAAGGAGCTGGTGCGTGCGTTCGGCTCCTGAGAGCATGGTTAGCAGGCGGGTGCTACTGGGGCGAGCGGAGGAGCTCGGGAGCGCGGGGCTCGCTGGCCATGGCGATGGCCGGAGCTCGGTTTCGCGGGGGCGGCGGCTAACGGGCGAGAACGGAGGGGGTGAGAAAGGAGGGGAGGAGTAGGAGCTCACAGCGGGTTCGAGGGGGCGGTCAGCAGGCTCGGGGACGCTCTGGAGGCGGCGAATCGTGCGACGGCGGCCGTCGGATGCAGAGGACGAGGACGACGGCGTAGTTGGCGTTGCAGCGCGTCCGGCGTCGCGTGTCTCGGGGCAGACGACGTAGAGGAAGAAAACTGAGCTCGGGAACACGTCCAAGGGGCTAGAGCTGGCTGGTGGCCGCGGTGGCAACGAGCGGCGCCGGCGGGCTCATTCGGTCGAGCTCGAGATCAAGCAGGGGGAGGGGAAGAGGGACCAGAGGAGGAGGGGATCGGTGCGGGGCTTCGTCCACGTCTCCTGGGCGTCGCGAGAAGGCCACGGAGGCGTGAGGCAGGCAGGGAGGAGGTGGCGGCCTCAGCGCGCGCCGTGCCCGCCTTCGCCTCTGCCTACTGGCAGAGGTTGAGGACGACTGGCAAGTCGCCAGGTGGGCTGGGCCTCCAATAGTGCTGGGCCAACTGGGTGCCAGGTAAGCTACAGGTGAGGTTCCGCCTTTTTTTTGTTTTGGTTCCTGTTTTCTATTTTATGTAATTGTTTTTGATTTAGTTTTGACACTAAACCATTTGTAAAATTCTGAACTTCTTATGGGCACTAACTGAATTATTTCAGAGACCCTTAGAAAGTTTCAAAACATTTGGAGCTGTAAAAAATATTTATAGAATTTTAAAGCTCCAATTCAAATACATATTGGATTAATTCAAAGCCCATTTATGTCCTGGAAAAGTGTCCACCATTTTTGGTTTAGGTTTTCATCTTGTTCCATAAATTATGAACATTTTTGAAGGGCATTTTGGGTTCATTGAAAATATTTTTAAGTTGAACCTATTGCATTGTTTTGGTGCTAGGGGTTTGAGCAATCCCCATTTCAACTTTCAAGTAAATTTAGACATGATGCAACAACCAAGCTAGTCCAAGTGCATAGCAAGGTTAGGGATGTGACAACTCATCCCCACTAAACAAAAATCTCGTCCCGAGATTTAAGCGTAGGGTAAGATGAAAGGGGAACACAAAGTAACATAATCTTCACGATCCAATTGTTCTTCTCGAAGATGTTGATTCATTGCATCATCTTGATCTTGACATCTTTTCTTTCAAGAGCTTCATCCAACTATGATGACGGAAGAGAGGGAAACTCTACAGGATCGATCTTCTTGAAGATCGGGCACTCAAGATCAACTCATGGAGTGAGACGTTGGAACAACTCTTGAGTTGAGACAGTGGATGGAAAGAAAACAGATGACAAAGGTTTCAAGTAGCGAGGAGAAATTGACATGACTCCACAACGGGGCACCTTAGGAAAGGTGACTCGTAGAATTCTTCCCTTAAGTGGCAAAAAGAATTACTTTTGATACAAAGATCATTGAAACTCTTTATACCAGCGTAAGGCAATTTACAAATGATCGTTTGAAAGAATTCAAAAGAATGGCACACTCAATTTGGAAAGGAAACTATGGTTATAGAACAACTCGGCAAATGGAAGGCACATTCCAGTTGATACCAAGGATATAACCGAGTGACTGAGCGTGCTTTCAAGAACTTGAGCATTTCCATATTCATCAAGGTTTTACCAACACCCGTGCCGAGGATCCTGGCAACACAACATACTACCATGATGAACGGTGATGAGGATGCAGGTGCAGAGGAGGACAACACTTTCTCAGATTTTTCCTTAGCAATGCCAAGAAAACAAAATCTGGAGGATCGACCGAGAGACATTTAGCACTCCGCTTCTAATGTTCTCCTTGACGTTCTAGGTACCACGATCATGCTTAAAAGCATCAACATGGCCATCAAGTAAAGGTCTGACTTCGGGAGCACAAAGGATCCATAAGGAACAACTTCTAGAATAAGTCACACGAAATCCTCATGGAGAAGATGGTCAAATAGCTCAATCAAGATACTACAATGATAGATCTTCCAGCTAGGTGTGTCGGCCAGAACATCAACCTTGTCGGGACCCACATCATAATCTTGGAAAAGTTCCAACCATCACATCTGCCTGAGATTCGGATCTAGTTGGTAACAGGATATTCCAGACTCATCGAGTCTAGAAGAAAATGAAGGTTTGCAACACAAATCGACGAGATGAGGTTGCGAGATTCTTGGGAGATGAACTACGATAGCAAGCTCCAAAACATGAGCTAGTTCTGCTACACACCTGTGAACACACTGTCCTAGACAAGCACGACCACATGGTAGTCTTATAATAACACTATCGAGTTCAGGTTGGGAACCATCATCGAGGATAACGAAGTCCTAACATAAGTCATGATTCTTAAGAAGGAACTTCTTCTCCTTGAACAAATCAATCAGTGGCTTCGTGTGCCAGGGATACATTACAGAATGAAGATGATCAGTCTATCAAACCATAGAATACTTCGCACATGCATGACTAACTTGGGATGATTCCAGAGGAAGCAAAACAAGCTTTCTCGGATCCACGGCGGCAACTTACACCAAGTGCACGTGAATTAGAGAGAGTCACTTCTTTCATCCGAACACATGCTTCATGGACGGGACATGAAGATAATGCTTATAAAAGTTTCCAACACTAGCTTAATGCTCAACAAAATCATGGACAAGATGGGATTGTTGTCAATGGGCTCAACAACAAACCATCCAGGCTTCCATATAGATGGAATTCCAAAATTAGGTAAACACGGGAATAGCATTGGTCAGACCCAAAAGATATAATGGTGTATGCTCGAGGAATCAACCACGAGTAAGACAACATTATGAACATCGTTGGTTCTGATTTGATTTGACGATAGCCCATGTTCAAATCAAAGTTTTGACAAGATGATAGACCCAACAACTGATCACGAGGGTCAATCGATGAAAATACCATCTTTCTTCAACACACATACAAAATATCCCTTAAGATGAACTAAGTCGGACAAGCTTTTATCTTCCAACTCTCCAAGTTGTTGTTTGGCTTAACCAACTAGCTCAGGGGTATCCAACACAGATTCTTGGAGAAAGGGTGGTTTACAGGAATACCAACATGATCACGAACTCAACATAACAGTCAAGGGATAACCTAGTAACACTTCCGAGAAGATATTCGGAAAATCACGAACCACCGATATGTTACTAAGCTCGAGAACAATATTGCTTTTCAGGGCAAGATGATATGATCAACTGAGCAAGGGTTTGACAAAAATCCTAACTCATTGATTGAAGAGTGCACCAAAAATAAGGACTAGGTAGCACGATCAATCTTAGGATGATGATTCAATAACCAACACGCTAAGAATGATATTAATGTCCATAAACTACCAAGCAACGAGTTGCTCAGAGTATTGATTTCACACATCACGGTTCACCTGTCGGTATTCCGGTTGTGACAACACGGGACCGAGGAATGAATAATGATGGCGAGAAGTATCACTGCGTCAAGAATTCATAAGAGATGGTGCAATTCTCATGACACTCTTGACATAAAGATGGTAACGCTCCAAGGTAGAGCAGAGCAAAAGCTGGATTGGCATTTTGGTCTGCGGAATACACTTGCTTTGACCCAATCCTAGATATGGACGAGGTTCTGGAGTTTGTTTCTCCTAGTCATTTTGAAATAGAACGGCTTGACGGACCACAAGAATAGTAGGCATCGATAACACAGATGCACAACTAGTCCTGACTATCAATTGATAGACGAAGGCCAGAAAATAACTAAAGAGAGGCAACTCAAAGGGACATGTGGTTTTCTGAGTTGCGGATGCATAGATTTAGTATGTCAACAAGTTCCACATATTTCTTCCAGATAATCCATGCAGAGGAGGAAGGACTGGCAGATTCACAATGCAGAATGGAGATCTCGTCAAGAGCACTCTGGTTGTGATCTTTTGGTTAAAAGAACTTCTGCCATAATGGTTCATGGTATTGGAAGAAGGAGATACCACAGACCTCGAGGACTAATGCAAAGGTTACTAATAACCTAAAGGAACGAGCAAACACTAGCTACACGAGTTAAGTAGAGTGAATCTTGGGTTCAAGAACCCAGAAATAGAATGCCTACTAACTAAATGGCATCACGGGATGCTTTCGAGAATAGTGGCCAGAATCATCACACTGGGGATATAAAGCATTGCTAGATTACTGAGTGGTCCTCTATGACACCTAGGGTCATAATAATAGCTCCAACATATATGTCGAGGCAATGGAGTACCTCAACAGACCGATTAGTGTGGTTAATCTGGCCCAAAGGAACATCGAGAATGGACGGAAAGGATTTGCAAATGCATCAGACTATTTAGGAGCCTGGGATGACTCGGACAGCATAACGGCTGTAAATGCTCAAAAGATTTGAGACATCCTACAAAATGGTGGCATAACCACTCAACATCACAATATAAAGATTCCGAGACCAACTATGATCACACGGAAGTAGTAGAAACTGAACTGAGACATAAATCCAACAGTCCTATGAGTCTACGGATTAGTAACACGTGATCCTGATAGATAGACGAGAAGCCTATTTCTTAATTCCCGTAGAAGAGAAGAGGATGACTCAGATCAGAAGGGCATAAGGTAAAGGAGTAAAAAGAGCCTTACGTTCCCTTCCACAATCAATTCCCTTATATAACTAAAGCATTTCTAGACTCAACTTCGACCAGTTTGGCTTGGTAATCCTACAGGCAGTCAGGCTCTGATACCAAAGCTGTTGGGACCCCGATTCCAAGTCACATCGATCTAGCCGGTAACACCTCATATCACTTTGTGGCCTCACGCACGGTATTCCCACGGGTGTCGCCTTACCATGGCCCGGGACCGTTTGCGCCTTTTGGCTCACGTATATGATAGTGTCGCTAGCATCCATATGACAGAGAACCCGGGCCGACATGACTAGTTGTGAACCCAAAGTGGCACTAACTTACGGGGACAGGCATACATGAATCAACATCGAGCATGTCGGTCAGCAGCGTGCGAATCCGGGCTGTAGCACTGGGCTAACAGGACTCCGGTGAACCGGGCTGTAGCAGGCTAGGCAGGACTCCGGATGTCACCGCGTGACATTTCCCCGAAGGGACAGACACAGGAACGAAGAGAATCACATGCCGGCCAGTCAAGTGTTCTGGAGCAGTAGTGCTGGGCTAGCAGGACTCCGGTGAACCGGGCTGTAGCGGACTACTATGGCTCAAGGAGGCACTAGACTACATTTCCCCATAAGAGAGCCTGCTAAGGATAGACAACTAGATTGTCGGATCCCACACATACCAAGCATTTCAATCATACACACAATATGCTCGATATGTGCAAAGACAACATGGCATCACAACAAGACTCTACGACTCAGAGTATTTATTCATTAGGCTCCGAAGAGCCAGATATTACAAAATGGGTCTCATGACCCAACATTCAGAGCATACAAGTCAAAGCACATGCGGAAGCTTAACATGTCTGAGTACAGACATCTACAAATGAAAAAGGCTGAGAAGCCTGACTATCTACCAGATCCTGCCGAGGGCACAAGATCGTAGCTGAGGTATCAAGCTAAACGTCGAAGTCCACACGGGACTACTAGCGAGACTGACGTCTCTCTGCAAAACATAAAATAAGCAAACGTGAGTACAAATGTACCCAGCAAGACTTACATCAGAACTATCTACATATGCATCGGTATCAACAAAAGGGGTGGTGGAGTTTAACTACAGCAAGCCAGCTTTGACTCAGGGGCTATCCTGAACTACGAATGCAAGTAACTCTTTTGAGGTGGCGCACACGAGTCCACATATTCACCATATCAATACACCACTATGGATCCGCTCCCGTCTCCCTACGAGAACGCCATCCATAGCACTCAAGCTTATCTTGTGCATTTTAGAGTATCCACTTTCACTTGTCTATGAACTGTTATAGGCAACCCAGAAGTCCTTTACCGCGGACACGGCTATTCGAATAGATCATATTAACCCTGCAGGGGTGTACTTCGTCACACACGCTCTCGCCACTTACCACCATGTACACGTTGTGTACCTCGGCAACCTTCAAGCGGAAGCCTGGCGAGGGAGTCGGCCATGACCTGACTAACCACACAAGTCTCTCGTCCAGGTTTATCGCCTATTTGGGTTCCATCCGCAAGGACATCCGGCCGGGGTGTCGCTCACGGCCCCAAATGATGTGTACAGGGTTCCAAGCCCACCAAACGGGCGACGCTTGGCATACCCGGCCACGGTGCCTAGTCTGTCCCAAGCCCACCTGTACCGGGTGCCACTTGGTAGACTACTAACACTACCTACAAACACCAGAAACTAGTTGCAACTCCTGGACAGAGATCAAGTTGATTAATAAGTCGAGAGGGGCACTTAAGCATTCCAATGTGTGGTAGTAACTGTTCATGGATCACAAACACAGAACTCAGTTCCTGAGGACGGTTTCAATGAGACAACCCACCATGTACTCCTACATGGCCTCTCACCGCTACCTTTACCAAATCGTGTTCACACACTTAGCTCTCAACAGTAAGACATGTTCACCACATTCCAATTCATCCCCGATGAATCAGACCTGACACAACTCTAAGCAATAGCAGGCATGACAAACAAGCATGAATGAGTAGGCACATCAGGGCTCAAACAACTCCTACTCATGCTAGTGGGTTTCATCTATTTACTATGGCAATGACAGGTCATGCAGAGGAAAGGGGTTCAACTACCGCAGCATGTAACAGTTGAAACGCTGTTGTCCTAATGCAGTAAAAGAGAGCAGGAGAGAGAGAGTGGGATTGTATCGGAATGAACAAGGGCGTTTTGCTTGCCTGGCACTTCTGAAGATAGCATTGAGTCTTCATTAGTGTCAACGATCACAACGTCGAAGCAACATCTACTGAGAGGGGACAACACCGGCAAACAGAGAAGAAACACGATCAATGCAATGCACAATATGATGCATGCTATGACATGGCAATATGAATGTGTTTTGAGCTAGTGCAACTAGCAACATATTAAATGGAGTTGGTTTGAACCTTAGGTTCAAATTCAAACTTCATATGTGGAAATTCAAATGCCATTTACATGATTTGTCCTAAACAGCAGCCTTAAATTGTTCTAACATGCATGAAAATGGTATAGATGGATAGATTGGATTTTTCTGATCATTTTTCATATATAAATTATTTCATTCTGAGCTACGGTTGAATTTCTATGAATTTTAGAAGTTTAGGGCATTTTCTGGAATTTCCTGTATAAGAATAAATCCAGAAAATAATTAACTGCATCAGCACTACGTCACTGTGACATCAGCTGGTCAACGGGGCGGTCCAGGTCAAACTGACAGTGGGGCCCGCATGTCATCTGGTCAGCTAATTGACAGGGTTAATTAATACTAATTTAATCCTAAACTAGAAATTAGTTAGGGGTTGGCCCCACATGTTAGTGACTCAGGGGGAAGTCAAACAGGGTCAACCCGGGTCAAACTCGCCGGAGTTGACCCGGGGCTCGTCGCCGGCAGGGCCAGAGACGGCGGAGGGGCTCGGGATTCCTCCTACGGCGACCAAATGGCCGGCGGAGGGCATCTACGCGACGGGGAGGCTCGTCCGCGTCGAGTGGTGCACGCAGCAGCGGCTCCAGTGGCCTAAGTCGACGGCAGCAGCGACTTGCGCGGCGGCCGGAGTTCGGGTGTCGGTGAGGACGACGCTGCGGTGCACGGGAAAAGGAGCTGGTGCGTGCGTTCGGCTCCTGAGAGCATGGTTAGCAGGCGGGTGCTACTGGGGTGAGCGGAGGAGCTCGGGAGCGCGGGGCTCGCTGGCCATGGCGATGGCCGGAGCTCGGTTTCGCGGGGGCGGCGTCTAACGGGCGAGAACGGAGGGGGTGAGAAAGGGGGGGGGAGGAGCAGGAGCTCACAGCGGGTTCGAGGGGGCGGTCAGCAGGCTCGGGAACGCTCTGGAGGCGGCGAATCGTGCGACGGCGGCCGTCGGATGCAGAGGACGAGGACGACGGCGTAGTTGGCGTTGCAGCGCGTCCGGCGTCGCGTGTCTCGGGGCAGACGACGTAGAGGAAGAAAACTGAGCTCGGGAACACGTCCAAGGGGCTAGAGCTGGCTGGTGGCCGCGGTGGCAACGAGCGGCGCCGGCGGGCTCATTCGGTCGAGCTCGAGATCAAGCAGGGGGGAGGGGAAGAGGGAGCAGAGGAGGAGGGGATCGGTGCGGGGCTTCGTCCACGTCTCCTGGGCGTCGCGAGAAGGCCACGGGGGCGTGAGGCAGGCAGGGAGGAGGTGGCGGCCTCAGCGCGCGCCGTGCCCGCCTTCGCCTCTGCCTACTGGCAGAGGTTGAGGACGACTGGCAAGTCGCCAGGTGGGCTGGGCCTCCAACAGTGCTGGGCCAACTGGGTGCCAGGTAAGCTACAGGTGAGGTTCTACCTTTTTTTGTTTTGGTTCCCGTTTTCTATTTTATGTAATTGTTTTTGATTTAGTTTTGACACTAAACCATTTGTAAAATTCCGAACTTCTTATGGGCACTAACTGAATTATTTCAGAGACCCTCAGAAAGTTTCAAAACATTTGGAGCTGTAAAAAATATTTATAGAATTTTAAAGCTCCAATTCAAATACATATTGGATTAATTCAAAGCCCATTTATGTCCTGGAAAAGTGTCCACCATTTTTGGTTTAGGTTTTCATCTTGTTCCATAAATTATGAACATTTTTGAAGGGCATTTTGGGTTCATTGAAAATATTTTTAAGTTGGACCTATTGCATTGTTTTGGTGCTAGGGGTTTGAGCAATCCCCATTTCAACTTTCAAGTAAATTTAGACATGATGCAACAACCAAGCTAGTCCAAGTGCATAGCAAGGTTAGGGATGTGACAGCAATCAAAAGAGCACCCCATGCAACAAATTTGTTACACAACTTTTACCATACGTGCATGCTACGGGACTTGCCAACTTCAACACAAGTATTTCTCAATTTCATAATTACCCAACTAGCATGACTCTAACATTACCACCTTTATATCTCAAAACAATTATCAAGCATCAAATTGATCATGCACTTTCTATGATAGTTTTTATTATACCCATCATACTAGAACCAATTTTTATAACCATAGCAAATACCATGCTGTTCTAGAAGACTCTCAAAAAAATATAAGTGAAGCATGAGAGATCAATAATTTCTATAAAATAAAACCACCACCGTGCTCTAAAAGATATAAGTGAAGCACTAGAGCAAAAACTATATAGCTCAAAAGATATAAGTGAAGCACATAGAGTATTCTAATAGATTCTGAATCATGTGTGTCTCTCTCAAAAGGTGTGTACAGCAAGGATGATTGTGGTAAACTAAAAAGCAAAGACTCAAATCATACAAGACGCTCCAAGCAAAACACATATCATGTGGTGAATAAAAATATAGCCCCAAGTAAAGTTACCGATAGACGAAGACGAAAGAGGGGATGCCTTCCGGGGCATCCGCAAGCTTAGGCTTTTGGTTATCCTTGTATTTACCTTGGGGTGCCTTGGGCATCCCCAAGCTTAGGCTCTTGCCACTCTTTGTTCCATAATCCATCAAATCTTTACCCAAAACTTGAAAACTTCACAACACAAAACTCAACAGAAAATCTCCTAAGCTCCGTTAGCAAAATAAAAAAAATCACCACTTAAAGGTACTGTATTGAACTCATTCTTTATTTATATTGGTGTTAAACCTACTGTATTACAACTTATCTATGGTTTATAAGCTCTTTTACTAGCCATAGATTCATTAAAATAAGCAAACAACACACGAAAAACAGAATCTGTCAAAAACAGAACAATCTGTAGTAATCTGTATCTAACGCAAACTTCTGGGACCTAAAAACTTCTACCAAATTAGGAAGTCCTAGATAATTTTTTATTGATCTACTGCAAAAATAATCAACTAAAAAGCACGTTTATGTGAATTATGAAAACTAATCTCGTGCGCGCAAAGTTTCTGTTTTTATAGCAAGATCAAATAACTATCGCCGTAGGTTATCCTAAAGGTTTTACTTGGCACAAACACTAATTAAAACACAAAAACGAGTCTAACCAAAGGCTGGATGAATTATTTATTACTAAACAGAACCAAAAATAAAGAAACAAAAATAAAATTGGGTTGCCTCCCAACAAGCGCTATCGTTTAACGCCCCTAGCTAGGCATAAAAACAAGGATAGATCTAGGTATTGCCATAATAATGGTAAGGCAAGTTGTGAAAACTTCTCTCATATTCTCTACGTTCAGCAGCAAGTTTTCTTTGTGGCAAGCAAAAATAGTCAAAGGGACTAAATTTAATGGGACAAAAGTCCCCAAGATCAAGCTCGGGGGGTATGGGTTCCTCCTTTGGCCCCTTATATTGCACAACCAATTCATCATTACAAGCATTCTTTTGGCAAAGTCACAAGCCTTTGTTCAAGAGAAAAACCTAACTCATTATTCTGAATAGCAAAATCATCATTAAGTTCAGAAATTCTGTCAACTAGAACATCGGCAGGAACCTTTTTTCTAAGATTTTCATTATAGGTAACATGATCTAAAGATTGTAAACGCATTATGTCTTCTTGGTTAAAAAGGATAGCTTCTATGGGATGATGACCAACATCTACCCTATAATGCGCAAAAATTTCTTTAGCCTCTTTCATTATAAATCTGAACTCATGAGCCAAAAAGATAGTAGCGGCATGCTTAACAGAAGAGTGCTCAATATTAGAAAATTCTAGGAAAATTCTTTGTATGCAAGGATGCATATGAAGAAATTGCCTTTCAAGTTCAACTAGGAGTAAAGACATTGCATCCGCAAGGCTACTAGTTCTATGAAGAATAGAGCCACCCATAATGGGCAGAGCACCGGCACAAGTAAAGAAATCTTGAATAACTCCTTCCCAATAATATTACCACTACCAACTCGAAATTTTTTAGTGTGCAAGATAGTAGGTTCCTCAGGAAGTTCATCAAAAGCATTATAGTTTCCCATGTTATTATCAGCGATAACCTCCCCAGTTTCAGACATAATGACAGCAAATACCACAAGGAACAAGCAAAGAAAAAGGCAAAGGGAAAAGAGGGCAAATAAAACAGCAAGGGTGAAGTGGGAGAGAGGAAAACTAGAGGCAAATGGCAAATAATGTAATGCGAGGGGTAAGAGTTTGTGATGGGTACTTGGTATGTCTTGACTTGTGCGTAGACTCCCCGGCAGCGGCGCCAGAAATCCTTCTTGCTACCTCTTGAGCATAGTGTTGGTTTTCCCTTGAAGAGGAAAGGGTGATGCAGCAAAGTAGCGTAAGTATTTCCCTCAGTTTTGAGAACCAAGGTATCAATCCAGTAGGAGGCCAGGCTCAAGTCCCACGCACCTACACAAACAAATAAGAACCTTGCAATCAACACGATAAAGGGGTTGTCAATCCCTTCACGGCCACTTACAAAAGTGAGATCTGATAGAGATGATAAGATAATATTTTTGGTATTTTTATGATAAAGACTAAAAGTAAAGAAAGCGAAATAAACGGTAATGGAAATTGCGGGAGATAGCATTAATATTACGGTGGATGAACAAATTACTGTCGAGCAATTGATAGAATTGAGCATAGTTATGAGTATATTTAGCCATGATCATGTATATATGCATCACGTCCGCGACAAGTAGACCGACTCCTGCCTGCATCTACTACTATTACTCCACACATCGACCGCTATCCAGCATGCATCTAGAGTATTAAGTTCATAAGAACAGAGTAATGCTTTAAGCAAGATGACATGATGTAGAGGGATAAACTCAAGCAATATGATATCAACCCCATCTTTTTATCCTCGATGGCAACAATACAATACGTGTCGTTTCCCTTTCTGTCACTGGGATCGAGCACCGCAAGATTGAACCCAAAGCTAAGCACTTCTCCCATTGCAAGAAAGATCAATCTAGTAGGCCAAACCAAACTGATACTTTGAAGAGACTTGCAAAGATAACCAATCATACATAAAATAATTCAGAGGAGATTCAAATATTGTTCATAGATAATCTTGATCATAAACCCACAATTCATCGGATCTCGACAAACACACCACAAAAAGAATTACATCGAATAGATCTCCAAGAAGATCGAGGAGAACTTTGTATTGAGATCCAAAGAGAGAGAAGAAGCCATCTAGCTAATAACTATGGACCCGAAGGTCTGAAGTAAACTACTCACACATCATCGGAGAGGCTATGGTGTTGATGTAGAAGCCCTCCGTGATCAATGCCCCCTCCGGCGGAGCACCGGAAAAGGCCCCAAGATGGGATCTCATGGGTACAGAAGGTTGCGGCGGTGGAAATAGGGTTTCGTGGTGCTCTTGGATGTTTTCGGGGTACGTAGGTATATATAGGCGAAAGAAGTCGGTCAGGAGAGCTACAAGGGGCCCACGAGGGTGGGGGCGCGCCCAGGGGGGCAGGCGCTCCTCCCTGCCTCGTGGCCTCCTCGTTGATTGCTTGATGTCCACTTCAAGTCCTCTGGATCACGTTTGTTTCGAAAATCACGTTCCCGAAGGTTTCATTCCGTTTGGACTCCGTTTGATATTCCTTTCCTTCGAAACACTGAAATTGGCAAAAAATAGCAATTTGGGTTGGGCCTCCGGTTAATAGGTTAGTCCCAAAAATAATATAAAAGTGTATAATAAAGCCCATTAAACATCCAAAACAGATAATATAATAGCATGGAACAATCAAAAATTATAGATACGTTGGAGACGTATCAGTGATGACGATGGTGATGATTTCCCCCTCCCGGAGGGATGTTTCCCCGGCAGAACAGCTCCGCCGGAGCCCTAGATTGGTTCCGCCTTGTGGCGGCGGTGTTTCGTCCAGAAAGCTTCCTCCTTATTTTTTCCAGGGTGAAAGACACCATATAGCTAAAGATGGGCATCGGAGGCCTGCCAGGTGGCCCACGAGACAGGGGGCGCGCCCCCCACCCTCGTGGCCAGGGTGTGGGCCCCCTCTGGTTGATTCTTTCGCCAGTATTTTTTATTAATTCCAAAAAGTGCTCCCGTGAAGTTTCAGGACTTTTGGAGCTGTGCAGAATAGGTCTCTAATATTTGCTCCTTTTCCAGCCCAGAATTCCAGCTGCCGTCATTCTCCCTCTTGTTGTAAACCTTGTAAAATAAGAGAGAATAGGCATAAGTATTGTAACATAATGTGTAATAATAGTCCATAATGCAATAAATATCGATATAAAAGCATGATGCAAAATTGACGTATCAACTCCCCCAAGCTTAGACCTCGCTTGTCCTCAAGCGGAAGCCGATAACGATAAATATGTCCACATGTTTAGAGATAGAGGTGTCGATAAAATAAAATACGGACATGAGGGCATCATGATCATTCTTATAACAGCAACATAAATATATATTGTCATATGATTTCTTATGCTAAAGTAACAATCTATTCACAATGTCAAGTATGAATCAGAAACTTCATTGAAAACTAACAAACTATAATCTCGGTCACTGAAGCAATTGCAATTTATCATAACATCAGAAAGAGTCAATATAAGAGCTTTTCAGCAAGTCCACATACTCAACTATCATTTTGTCTTTCACAATTGCTAACACTCATGCAATACTTATGGATATGGAGTTTTAATCGGACACAGATAAAGATAGTGGCTTATAGTGTTGCCTCCCAACCTTTTACCTCAGGGGTAATGTCAACAATAATAGTTCATGCTAACTTACATCCAATTGGATATATATATATATATCAGGATCTTTCCAACACAATGCGCTTACCAAAGGATAAAATGTAAAAAGGGAAGGTGAAGATCACCATGACTCTTGTATAAGGTATAAGACAAGAATAAAAGATAGGCCCTTCGCAGAGGGAAGCAGAGGTTGTCATGTGCTTTAAGGTTGGATGCACAAAATCTTAATGTGAAAGAACGTCACTTTGTATTGCCACTTGTGATATGGACCTTTATTATGCAGTCCATCGCTTTTATTTCTTCCACATCACAAGATTGTATAAAGCTTATTTTCTCCACACTAATAAATCATACATATTTTGAGAGCAATTTTTATTGCATGCAACAATGACAACTTACTTGAAGGATCTTACTCAATACATAGGTAGATATGGTGGACTCTCATGGCAAAACTGGGTTTAAGGATATCTGGAAGCACAAGTAGTATCTCTACTTGGTGCAAAGAATTTGGCTAGCATGAGGGGGAAAGGCAAGCTCAACATGTTGGATGATCCATGACAATATACTTTATTTCGGATATAAGAAAACATAGCCCATTACGCTGTCTTCCTTGTCCAACATCAACTCTTTAGCATGTTATATTTTAATGAGTGCTCACAATCATAAAATATGTCCAAGATAGTATATTTATATGTGAAAACCTCTCTTTCTTTATTACTTCCTATTGATTGCAACGATGACCAAAACTATGTTTGTCAACTCTCATCAACTTTTATTCATCATACTCTTTATATGTGAAGTCATTACTCTCCATAAGATCCATATGATCTCTTTATTTCTTTTTATTTTTTATTTTCTTATTATTCCCTCAAGTTAATAGCAAGATAACCAAGCCCTTGACTCAAAACTAATCTTTATTATATATAGCTCATGGACTCGATTACATAGAAGGATCATAAAGCAAAGCTCAAAACTAGATCATACTAAACTTTATTCTACTCGATCAAGATATTACTAAAAGGATCGAACTAAGAAAAACGGTAAAGATAGGAGTGTGATGGTGATACGATACCGGGGCACCTCCCCCAAGCTTGGCAGTTGCCAAGGGGAGTGCCCATACTCATGTATTTATTTCCCTTTCTTCGGAGGTGGTGATGTAATATTCTTGGCGATGATGCCCCTTAGGATAAAATTCTCTTCCTCGAGCTTATTGACTTGATGCTTGAGGTCCATTATTTCCTTACGGAGCTTGCCCGTGACGGCTAAAGCTCCTTTCACCCAAGGATGTTGCATAGCTGCGAGAGAACAGGTAACACTCTTTTTCATATTTTCATAAGAAAGAAATCTGACATTGGAAGGGATGACCGAGTTTGGAATAGCTGAGCTCTGTAGTTCCCCCATCGTGAATCCGGCACGGAAATGAGAGGTAACTTCTTGATCCTCCTCCATGGCATCTATCCTTTTCAAGTCGGCCTCCATCTCTTGCTCCGTTGCTGGCCCAAAATGGTCAGCATCGCTGTTTGCTCCTGGTCCGGTGTCGGATGAGACACCCGGCTCTCCCCGACTGACTCTTGAGAAGACATCCTGCTCTAATCTGCGGCAGAAAACAGCTTGAAACAAAAACAGAGGATCTTTGCGTGATACGATGGTCAAAACCTTCGGGAGAATATATAATGAATTTTTACCGACCAAAAGAAGTATCTTGCAAGAAAACGGAGTCCGGAGAGCACACGAGGTGCCCACGAGGTAGGGGGACGCCCAGGGAGGTAGGGCGCGCCCTCCACCCTCGTGGATGCCTCGTGTCCTTCCCGGACTACTTCTTATTTTCCTATTTTCTTAAATATTCTGAAAAGGAGAAAAATTGCTATTAGAACTGTTTTGGAGTCGGTTTACTTACCGTACCACATACCTATTCCTTTTCGAAGTCTGAAATGGTCTGGAAAGTGTCCCTTATGTATTCCTCCGGGGTTTCGGTTTCGATAACATTGGTTTCAACATTTATGGGATTACCTGAGATATAATGTTTAATTCTCTGACCGTTCACCACCTTCGGATTTGTGCCTTCGAAGTTGTTGATTTTTATGGCACCGGAACGATAGACCTCCTCGATAACGTAAGGGCCTTCCCATTTAGAGTGAAGTTTTCCTGCAAAAATCTTAAACGAGAGTTGTATAACAAAACATAATCACCTACATTAAACTCACGCTTTTGTATCCTTTTGTCATGCCATCTTTTAACTTTTTCATGAAATAGTCTGGCATTCTCATAGGCTTGAGTTCTCCATTCATCAAGTGAGCTAATGTCAAATAGCCTCTTCTCACCGGCATGTTTGAAATCATAATTGAGCTCTTTAATGGCCCAATATGCCTTATGTTCTAGTTCGAGAGGTAAGTGACATGCTTTTCCATAAACCATTTTATATGGAGACATACCCATAGGATTTTTATATGCAATTCTATAAGCCCATAATGCATCATCAAGTTTCTTGGACCAATTCTTTATGGATCTATTAACAGTCTTTTGCAAAATCAATTTAAGCTCTCTGTTACTCAGTTCTACTTGACCACTAGACTGTGGGTGGTAGGGAGATGCAATTATATGATTAACGTCATACTTAGCAAGCATTTTACGAAAAGCACCATGAATAAAATGTGAACCACCATCAGTCATTAAGTATCTAGGGACTCCAAACCTCGGAAAAATAACTTCTTTAAGCATCTTAATAGAAGTGTTATGGTCAGCACTACTAGTTGGAATAGCTTCTACCCATTTAGTAACGTAATCAACAGCAACTAAAATATGTGTATACCCATTAGAGGAAGGAAACGGTCCCATATAATCAAAGCCCCAAACATCAAATGGTTCAATAACAAGTGAATAATTCATAGGCATTTCTTGACGTCTACTAATATTACCAATTCTTTGGCATTCATCACAAGACAAGACAAACTTACGAGTGTCTATGAAGAGAGTAGGCCAATAAAAACCGGATTGCAATACCTTATGTGCAGTTCTATCTCCAGCGTGGTGTCCTCCATAAGCCTCGGAGTGACACTTGCGTAAGATCTATTCCTGTTCATGCTCAGGTACACAACGTCTAATAACACCATCTACTCCTTCTTTATAAAGGTGTGGGTCATCCCAGAAGTAATGTCTTAAATCATAGAAAAACTTTTTCTTTTGCTAGTATGTGAAACTACGTGGTATAAATTTAGCAACAATGTAATTGGCATAATCAGCATACCATGGAGCAGTACGAGAAGCATTTATGACAGCTAATTGTTCATCAGGAAAGCTATCATCAATAGGTAGTGGGTCATCAAGAACATTCTCTAACCTAGACAAATTGTCTGCAACGGGGTTTTCAGCTCCCTTTCTATCAATAATATGCAAATCAAATTCTTGTAGTAGGAGAACCCATCTAATAAGTCTAGGTTTAGCATCTTTCTTTTCCATAAGATATTTAATAGCAGCGTGATTAGTGTGAACAGTTATTTTAGAGTCAACAATGTAAGGTCTGAACTTATCACAAGCGAATACAACTGCTAAAAATTATTTTTCAGTAGTACATAATTTCTCTGGGCACTGTCTAGAGTTTTACTAGCATATTGGATAACATTTAATTTCTTATCAACTCTTTGTCCTAGAACAGCACCTACATCATAATCACTAGCATCACACATAATTTCAAAAGGTAAATTCCAATCAGGTGGCTGAACAATAGGTGCAGAAATCAAGGCTTTCTTAAGTATTTCAAATGCTTCTACACATTCATCATCAAAGACAAAAGGAATATCTTTTTGTAAGAGATTAGTCAGAGGCCTAGAAATTTTTGAGAAGTCTTTAATGAACCTCTATAAAAACCAGCATGACCAAGGGAACTTCTTATACCTTTTATGTCCTTGGGACACGACATCTTTTCAATAGCATCAACAATAGCTTTATCAACTTTAATACCTCTTTCAGAAGTTTTATGCCCCAAGACAATACCTTCATTAACCATAAAGTGGCACTTCTCCCAATTCAAGACAAGATTAGTTTCTTCACATCTCTGCAGAACTCGTTCAAGGTTGCTTAAGCAATCATCAAAAGAAGATCCATGCATCTTTGAAAGGTAGCAGGTGCATTACATAAACCAAAAGGCATACGTCTATAAGCAAAAGTACCGAAAGGGCAAGTAAAAGTGGTCTTTTCTTTATCCTCTTTTGACACAGGTATTTGAGAGAAACCAGAATAGCCATCTAGAAAGCAAAAATGTGTATGTTTGGATAATCTTTCTAGCATTTGATCAATAAAAGGTAAAGGGTAATGATCCTTTTTAGTAGCTTTATTTAATTTGCGGAAATCAATTACCATTCTATAACCTGTAACAATTCTTTGTGGGATCAATTCATCTTTATCATTAGGAACAACAGTAATGCCTCCCTTCTTAGGGACACAATGGACAGGACTTACCCACTGACTATCAGCAACGGGATAAATTATACCTGCCTCAAGAAGCTTTAGTATTTCTTTTCTTACCACTTCTTTCATCTTAGGATTTAACCGTCGTTGGTGATCAACAACCGGTTTAGCGTCTTTCTCCAATTTTATTTTGTGTTGGCATAGAGTGGGACTAATGCCCTTAAGATCATCAAGAGTATATCCGATAGCAGCATGATGCTTCTTCAGAGTTTTCAATAATTTCTCCTCTTCTTGCTCTGAAAGGTTAGTGATACGTCTCCAACGTATCTACAATTTTTGATTGTTCCATGCTATATTATATTCTGTTTTGGATGTTTATTGGGCTTTATTATACACTTTTATATTATTTTTGGGACTAACCTATTAACCGGAGGCCCAGCCCAAATTGATGTTTTTTTGCCCGTTTCAATGTTTCGCAGAAAAAGAATATCAAACGGAGTCCAAACGCAATGAAACCGTCGGGAACGTGATTTTCGGAACGAACGTGATCCAGAGGACTTGGAGTCTACGTAAAGCAATCAACAAGGAAGGCACGAGGTAGGGGGGGGCGCCTACCCCCCTGGGCGCACCCTCCACCCTCGTGGGGCCCATGTTGCTCCACCGACGTACTTCTTCCTCCTATATATACCCATGTACCCGGAAAACATCAGATATGGAGCCAAAACCCTATTTCCACCGCCGCAACCTTCTGTACCCGTGAGATCCCATCTTGGGGCCTTTTCCGGCGCTCCGCCAGAGGGGCATTGATCACGGAGGGCTTCTACATCAACATCATAGCCTCTCCGATGAAGTGTGAGTAGTTTACCTCAGACCTTCGGGTCCATAGTTATTAGCTAGATGGCTTCTTCTCTCTTTTTGGATCTCAATACAAAGTTCTCCCCCTCTCTTGTGGAGATCTATTCGATGTATTCTTTTGCGGTGTGTTTGTCGAGATCCGATGAATTGTGGGTTTATGATCAAGATTATCTATGAACGATATTTGAATCTCCTCTGAATTCTTTTATGTATGATTGGTTATCTTTGCAAGTCTCTTCGAATTATTAGTTTGGTTTGGCCTACTAGATTGATCTTTCTTGCAATGGGAGAAGTGCTTAGCTTTGGGTTGAATCTTGCGGTGTCCTTTCCCAGTGACAGCAGGGGAAGCAAGGCACGTATAGTATTGTTGCCATCGAGGATAAAAAGATGGGGTTTATATCATATTGCTTGAGTTTATCTCTCTACATCATGTCATCTTGCCTAATGCGTTACTCTGTTCTTATGAACTTAATACTCTAGATGCATGCTGGATAGCGGTCGATGTGTGGAGTAATAGTAGTAGATGTAGAATCGTTTCGGTCTACTTGTCGCGGACGTGATGCCTATATACATGATCATACCTAGATATTCTCATAACTATGCTCGATTCTATCAATTGCTCGACAGTAATTTGTTTACCCATCGCAATACTTATGCTATCTTGAGAGAAGCCACTAGTGAAACCTATGGCCCCCGGGTCTATTTTCCATCATATTAATCTTCAACACTTTGCTATTTCTATTTCCGTTTATTTTACTTTGCATCTTTATCATAAAAATACCAAAAATATTGTCCTATTATCTCTATCAGATCGCACTCTCGTAAGTGACCGTGAAGGGATTGACAACCCCTTTATCGCGTTGGTTGCGAGGTTCTTGTTTGTTTGTGTATGTGCGTGGGACTCACACGTGGTCTCCTACTGGATTGATACCTTGGTTCTCAAAACTGAGGGAAATACTTACGCTACTTTGCTGCATCACCCTTTCCTCTTCAAGGGAAAACCAACGCAGTGCTCAAGAGGTAGCAAGAGGATTTCTGGCGCCGTTGCCGGGGAGTCTACGCACAAGTAAAGACATACCAAGTACCCATCACAAACTCATCTCCCTCGCATTACATTATTTGCCATTTGCCTCTTGTTTCCCTCCCCCCACTTCACCCTTGTCGTTTTATTCGCCCTCTCTTTCGTTCGCCTCTTTTTTGCTTTCTTCTCGTGTGCTTGTGTGTTGGATTGCTTGTTTGTTACGATGGCTCAAGATAATACTAAATTGTGTGACTTTACCAATACCAACAACAATGATTTTCTTAGCACTCCGATTGCTCCTCTTAATGATGCTGAATCTTGTGAAATTAATGCTGCTTTGTTGAATCTTGTTATGAAAGATCAATTCGTCGGCCTTCCTAGTGAAGATGCCGCTACCCATCCAAATAGCTTTGTTGATTTATGTGACATGCAAAATAAAAGGGATGTTGATAATGATATTGTTAAATTGAAGCTATTTCTGTTTTCGCTTAGAGATCGTGCTAAAGTTTGGTTTTCCTCTTTGCCTAAAAATAGTATTGATTTTTGGAATAAGTGCAAAGATGCTTTTATCTCTAAGTATTTTCCTCCCGCTAAGATCATCTCTCTTAGGAACGATATTATGAATTTTAAGCAACTTGATCATGAACATGTTGCACAAGCTTGGGAGAGGATGAAATTAATGATACGTAATTGCCCTACTCATGGTTTGAATTTTTGGATGATTATACAAATTTTTTATGCCGGATTGAATTTTGCTTCTAGAAATCTTTTAGATTCGGCCGCGGGAGGCACTTTTATGGAAATCACTTTAGGAGAAGCTTCTAAACTCCTAGATAATATTATGGTTAATTATTCTCAATGGCACACCGAAAGATCTACTAATAAAAAAGTGCATGCGATAGAAGAAATTAATGTTTTGAGTGGAAAGATGGATGAACTTATGAAATTATTTGCTACTAAAAGTTTTTCTTTTGATCATAATGATATGCCTTTGTCTACTTTGATTGAAAATAATAATGAATCTATGGATGTGAACTTTGTTGGTAGGAATAATTTTGGTAACAACGCGTATAGAGGAAACTTTAATCCTAGGCGGTTCCCTAGTAATTCCTCTAATAATTATGGTAATTCCTACAACAATTCTTATGGAAATTTTAACAAGATTCCCTCTAAATTTGAGAATAGTGTTAAGGAGTTTATGAATTCGCAAAAGAATTTCGATGCTTTGTTTGAAGAAAAATTGCTTAAGGTTGATGAATTGGCTAGGAACGGTTATAGAATTTCTCTTGATGTTGATTCTTTGAAACTTACATCTATTCCACCTAAGCATGATATCAATGAGTCTCTCAAAGCCATGAGAATTTCCATTGATGAGTGCAAAGAAAGAACCGCTAGGATGCATGCTAAGAAAGATTGCTTTATGAAAGCGTGTTCTTATAATTTCTATGAGAATAAAGATGAAGTCTAAACATTATTGATGTGTCCCCTATTAAATCTTTGTGTTGCAATATGAATCTTGATAATGATGGGACTGGAGATGAGTCACCTTTACCTAGAAGGCGTTCCAAAAATTTGGAGTTTTTAGATCTTGATGCAAAATTTGGTAAAAGTGGGATTGAAGAAGTTAAAACTTTAGATATCAATGAATGCACTATTTTGGATTTCAAGGAATTTAATTATGATAATTGCTCTTTAATATATTTTATTTCCTTGTTGCAATCCGTGCTAAATTCTCCGCATGCTTATAGTCAAAATAAGGCTTTTACTAAACATATCGTTGATGCTTTGATGCAATCTTATGAAGAAAAACTTGAGTTGGAAGTTTCTATCCCTAGAAAACTTTATGATGAGTGGGAACCTACAATTAAAATTAAAATCGAAGATCATGAGTGTTATGCTTTGTGTGATTTGGGTGCTAGTGTTTCCACGATTCCAAAAACTTTGTGTGATTTGCTAGGTTTCCGTGAATTTGATGATTGCTCCTTAAACTTGCACCTTGCGGATTCCACCATCAAGAAACCTATGGGAAGAATTAATGATATTATTATTGTTGCAAATAGGAATTGTGTGCCCGTAGATTTTATCGTTCTTGATATAGATTGCAATCCTTCATGTCCCATTATTCTTGGTAGACCTTTCCTTTGAACGATTGGTGCAATTATTGATATGAAGGAAGGGAATATTAGATTCCAATTTTCGTTAAGGAAAGGCATGGAACACTTTCCTAGAAAGAAAATAAAATTACCTTATGAATCTATCATGAGAGCCACTTATGGTTTGCCCACCAAAGATGGCAATACTTAGATCTATCCTTGCTTTTATGCCTAGCTAGGGGCGTTAAACGATAGCGCTTCTTGGGAGGCAACCCAATTTTATTTTAGTTTTTTGCTTTTTGCTTCTGTTTAGGAATAAATATTTGATCTAGCCTCTGTTTAGATTCATTTTTGTGTTTTAATTAGTGTTTGTGCCAAGTAAAACCGTTAGGATAACCTACGGTAATAGTTATTTGATTCTGCTGCAGAAAACAGAAACTTTGCGCGCACGAGATTAGTTTTCATAAATCACAGGAACGTGATTTTCAGTTGATTCTTTTTGCAGTAGATCAATAAACAAATTATAAAGAATGAGTTCATTACAGTACCTTGAAGTGGTGTTTTGTTTTCTTTCGCTAACGGAGCTCACGAGATTTTATGTTAAGTTTTGTGTTGTGAAGTTTTCAAGTTTTGGGTAAATATTTGATGGATTGTGGAACAAGGAGTGGCAAAAGCCTAAGCTTGGGGATGCCCATGGCACCCCAAGATAATCTAAGGACACCAAAAAGCCAAAGCTTGGGAATGCCCCGAAAGGCATCCCCTCTTTCGTCTTCGTCCATCGGTAACTTTACTTGGAGCTATATTTTTATTCACCACATGATATGTGTTTTGCTTGGAGCGTCTTGTATGATTTGAGTCTTTGATTTTTAGTTTACCACAATCATCCTTGCTGTACACACCTTTTTAAAGAGACACACATGATTCGGAATTTATTAGAATACTCTATGTGCTTCACTTATATCTTTTGAGCTATATAGTTTTTGCTCTAGTGCTTCACTTACATCTTTTAGAGCACGGTGGTGGATTTGTTTTATAGAAACTATTGTTCTCTCATGCTTCACTTATATCATTTTGAGAGTCCTACAAAACAGCATGGTAATTTGCTTTAAATGTGAAATTACTTCTAATATGCAAGGTATTCAACATTAGTGAAAACTTTCTTATGAGTGTGTTGAATACTAAGAAAAGTTTGATGCTTGATGATTGTTTTGAGATATGGATGTAGTAATATTAAAGTTGTGCTAGTTGAGTAATTGCGAAATTGAGAAATACTTGTGTTGAAGTTTGCAAATCCCGTAGCATGCACGTATGGTAAACGTTGTGTAACAAATTTGAAACATGAGATGTTCTTTGAGTGTCATCCCTTGTGTGGAGTCGGGGGCGCGCGATGGTTAACTCCTACCAACCTCCCCCCTAGGAGCATGCGTGTAGTGCTTGGTTTTGATGACTTGTAGATTTTTGTAATAAGTATGTGAGTTCTTTATGACTAATGTTGAGTCCATGGATTATACGCACTCTCACCTTTCCATCATTGCTAGCCTCTTCGGTACCGTGCATTGCCTTTTCTCACCTTGAGAGTTAGTGCAAACTTCGCCGGTGCATCCAAACCCCGTGATATGATACGCTCTATCACACATAAACCTCCTTATATCTTCCTCGAAACAGCCACCATACCTACCTATTATGGCATTTCCATAGCCATTCCGAGATATATTACCATGCAACTTTCCACCATTCCGTTTTTCATGACACGTTCTCATCATTGTCATATTGCCTTGCATGATCATGTAGTTGACATCGTATTTTGTGGAAAAGCCACCATGCATATTATTTCATACATGTCACTCTTGATTCATTGCCCATCCCGGTACACCGTCGGAGGCATTCATATAGAGTCATACTTTGTTCTAGTATCGAGTTGTAATCATTGAGTTGTAAATAAATAAAAGTGTGATGATCATCATTCATAGAGCATTGTCCCAAAAAAAAGGCCAAAAAAAAGAAAGGCCCGAAAAAAAGAAAAGAAAAAATGAAAAAGGGGCAATGCTACTATCCTTTTCCATACTTGTGCTTCAAAGTAGCACCATGATCCTTATGATAGATAGTCTCTTGTTTTCTCACTTTCATATACTAGTGGGAATTTCTCGTTATAGAACTTGGCTTGTATATTCCAACAATGGGCTTCCTCAAATGCCCTAGGTCTTCATGAGCAAGCAAGTTGGATGCACACCCACTTGGTTTCTTTTGTTGAGCTTTCATACATTTATAGCTCTAGTGCATCCGTTGCATGGCAATCCCTACTCCTCACATTAACATCAATTGATGGGCATCTCCATAGCCCGTTGATTTGCTGCGTTGATGTGAGACTATCTTCTCCTTTTTGTCTTCTCCACATAACCCCCATCACTATATTCTATTCCACCCATAGTGCTATGTCCATGGCTCACGCTCATGTATTGCGTGAAAGTTGAAAAAGTTTGAAAATTCTAAAGTATGAAACAATTGCTTGGCTGAAACCGGGGTTGTGCATGATTTGTGTATTTTGTGTGACGAAGATGGAGCATAACCAAACTATATGATTTTGTAGGGATGAACTTTCTTTGGCCATGTTATTTTGAGAAGACATAATTGCTTAGTTAGTATGCTTGAAGTATTATTACTTTTATGTGAATATTAAACTTTTATCTTGAATCTTTCGGATCTGAATATTCATAGCACAATTAAGAGGGTTACATTAAATATTATGCTAAGTAGCATTCCACATCAAAAATTATGTTTTTATCATTTACCTACTCGAGGACGAGCAGGAATTAAGATTGGGGATGCTTGATACGTCTCCAACCTATCTATAATTTTTTATTGTTCCATGCTATATTATATTCTGTTTTGGATGTTTATTGGGCTTTATTATACACTTTTATATTATTTTTGGGACTAACCTATTAACCGGAGGCCCAGCCCAAATTGCTGTTTTTTCGCCCGTTTCAGTGTTTCGCAGAAAAAGAATATCAAACGGAGTCCAAACGGAATGAAACCGTCGGGAACGTGATTTTCGGAACGAACGTGATCCACAGGACTTGGAGTCTACGTAAAGCAATCAACGAGGAAGGCACGAGGTAGGGGGCGCGCCTACCCCCCTGGGCGTGCCCTCCACCCTCGTGGGGCCCACGTTGCTCCACTGACGTACTTCTTCCTCCTATATATACCCATGTACCCGGAAAACATCAGATACGGAGCCAAAACCCTATTTCCACCACCGCAACCTTCTGTACCCGTGAGATCCCATCTTGGGGCCTTTTCCGGCGCTCCACCAGAGGGGGCATTGATCACGGAGGGCTTCTACATCAACACCATAGCCTCTCCGATGAAGTGTGAGTAGTTTACCTCAGACCTTCGGGTCCATAGTTATTAGCTAGATGGCTTCTTCTCTCTTTTTGGATCTCAATACAAAGTTCTCCCCCTCACTTGTGGAGATCTATTCGATGTAATCTTCTTTTGCGGTGTGTTTGTCGAGATCCGATGAATTGTGGGTTTATGATCAAGATTATCTATGAACAATATTTGAATCTCCTCTAAATTCTTTTATGTATGATTGGTTATCTTTGCAAGTCTCTTTAAATTATCAGTTTTCTTTGGCCTACTAGATTTATCTGTCTTGCAATGGGAGATGTGCTTAGCTTTGGGTTCAATCTTGCGGTGTCCTTTCCCAGTGACAGCAGGGGCAGCAAGGCACGTATAGTATTGTTGCCATCGAGGATAAAAAGATGGGGTTTATATCATATTGCTTGAGTTTATCCCTCTACATCATGTCATCTTGCCTAATGTGTTACTCTGTTCTTATGAACTTAATACTCTAGATGCATGCCGGATAGCGGTCTATGTGTGGAGTAATAGTAGTAGATGCAGAATCGTTTCGGTCTACTTGTCGCGGACGTGATGCCTTGATAACCCACAAGTATAGGGGATCGCAACAGTTTTCGAGGGTAGAGTACTCAACCCAAATTTATTGATTCGACACAAGGGGAGCCAAAGAATATTCTCAAGTATTAGCAACTGAGTTGTCAATTCAGCCACACCTGGATAACTTAATATCTGCAGCAAAGTATTTAGTAGCAAAGTTGTATGATAGTAACGGTAACGGTAGCAAAAGTAATATTTTTGGGTTTTGTAGTGATTGTAACAGTAGCAACGGAAAAGTAAATAAGCGAAGAACAATATAGGAAAAGCTCGTAGGCATTGGATCAGTGATGGATAATTATGTCAGATGCGGTTCATCATGCAACAATTATAACATAGGGTGACACAGAACTAGCTCCAATTCATCAATGTAATGTAGGCATGTATTCCGAATATAGTCATACGTGCTTATGGAAAAGAACTTGCATGACATCTTTTGTCCTACCCTCCCGTGGCAGCGGGGTCCTAATGGAAACTAAGGGATATTAAGGCCTCCTTTTAATAGAGTACCGGACCAAAGCATTAACACATAGTGAATACATGAACTCCTCAAACTACGGTCATCACCGGGAGTGGTCCCGATTATTGTCACTTCGGGGTTGCCGGATCATAACACATAGTAGGTGACTATAGACTTGCAAGATAGGATCAAGAACTCACATATATTCATGAAAACATAATAGGTTCAGATCTGAAATCATGGCACTCGGGCCCTAGTGACAGGCATTAAGCATAGCAAAGTCATAGCAACAGCATTCTCAGAACATAGTGGATACTAGGGATCAAACCCTAACAAAACTAACTCGATTACATGATAAATCTCATCCAACCCATCACCGTCCAGCAAGCCTACGATGGAATTACTCACGCACGGCGGTGAGCATCATGAAATTAGTGATGGGGGATGGTTGATGATGACGATGGCGACGGATTCCCCTCTTCGGAGCCCCGAACGGACTCCAGATCAGCCCTCCCGAGAGAGTTTAGGGCTTGGCGGCGGCTCCATATCGTAAAAAGCGATGAATCCTTCTCTCTGATTTTTTTCTCCCCGAACACAAATATATGGAGTTGGAGTTGAGGTCGGTGGAGCACCAGGGGGGCCACGAGGCAGGGGGCGCGCCCAGGGGGGCAGGCGCACCCCCCACCCTCATGGACAGGGTGTGCCCCCCTAGTCTTGATTCTTTCGCCAGTATTTTTCATATTTTCCAAAAATAAGCTCTGTGGAGTTTCAGGTCATTCTGAGAACGTTTGTTTCTGCACATAAATAACACCATGGCAATTCTGCTGAAAACAACGTCAGTCCGGGTTAGATCCATTCAAATCATGCAAGTTAGATTCCAAAACAAGGGCAAAAGTGTTTGGAAAATTAGATACGTCGGAGACGTATCAACTCCCCCAAGCTTAAACCTTTGCTTGTCCTCAAGCAATTCAGTTGATAAACTGAAAGTGATAAAGAAAAACTTTTACAAACTGTGTTTGCTCTTGTTGTTGTAAATATGTAAAGCCAACATTCAAGTTTTCAGCAAAGATTATGAACTAACCATATTCACAATAACACTTAGGTCTCATGTTTACTCATATCAATGGCATAATCAACTAGCGAGCAATAATAATAAATCTCGGATGATAACACTTTCTCAAAACAATCATAATATGATATAACAAGATGGTATCTCGCTAGCCCTTTCCGAGACCGCAAAACATAAATGCAGAGCACCTTTAAAGATCAAGGACTGACTAGACATTGTAATTCATGGTAAAAGAGATCCAGTCATAGTCATACCAATATAAATTAATAGTAATGGATGCAAATGACAGCAGTGCTCTCCAACTGGTGCTTTTTAATAAGAGGGTGATGACTCAACATGAAAATAAATAGATAGGCCCTTCGCAAAGGGAAGCAGGGATTTGTAGAGGTGCTAGAGCTCGATTTTGAAATAGAGATAAATAATATTTTGAGCGGTATACTTTCATTGTCAACATAACAACCGAGAGATGGCGATATCTTCCATGCTACACACATTATAGGCGGTTCCCAAACAGAATGGTAAAGTTTATACTCCCCCTCCACCAACAAGCATAAATCCATGGCTTGCTCGAAACAACAAGTGCCTCCAACTAGCAACAGCCCTGAGGGAGTTTTGTTTGCAATTATTTTGATTTAAGTTTGCATAAAGCATGGGACTGGGCATCCCGGTGACCAGCCATATTCTCGTGAGTGAGGAGCGGAGTCCACTCCTCTTGAGAATAACCCACCTAGCATGGAAAATAAGGACAACCCTAGTTGATACATGAGCTATTCGAGCATACAAAACAGAATTTCATGTGAAGGTTTAGAGTTTGGCACATACAAATTTACTTGGAACGGCAGGTAAATACCACATATAGGAAGGTATGGTGGACTCATATGGCATAACTTTGGGGTTTAAGGGATTGGATGCACAAGCAGTATTCCGGCTTAGTACAAGTGAAGGCTAGCAAAAGACTGGGAAGCGACCAACTAGAGAGCGACAACAGTCATGAACATGCATTAAGATTAATAAACATTGAGTGCAAGCATGAGTAGGATATAATCCACCATGAACATCAATATCGTGAAGGCTATGTTGATTTTGTTTCAACTACATGCGTGAACATGTGCCAAGTCAAGCCACTCGAATCGTTCAAAGGAGGATACCACCCTATCATACCACATCACAACCATTTTAATAACATGTTGGCACGCAAGGTAAACCATTATAACTCATAGCTAATTAAGCATGGCATAAGTAACTATATGTTGGGGATCGTTGCAGAATTTTAAAATTTTCTACGCATCACCAAGATCCATCTATGGAGTTTACTAGCAACGAGGGGAAAGGAGTGCATCTACATACCCTTGTAGATCGCGAGCGGAAGCGTTCAAGTGAACGGGGTTGATGGAGTCGTACTCGTCGTGATCCAAATCACCGATGACCGAGTGCCGAACGGACGGCACCTCCGCGTTCAACACACGTACGTAGCAGTGACGTCTCCTCCTTCTTGATCCAGCAAGGGGGAAGGAGAGGTTGATGGAGATCCAGCAGCACAACGGCGTGGTGGTGGAAGTAGCGGGGATCCCGGCAGGGCTTCGCCAAGCGCAAGCGGGAGAGAGAGGTGTCACGGGAGGGAGAGGCAGGCGCCAGGAGCTAGGGTACAGCAGCCCTCCCCCCTTTATATAGGCCCCCTGGGGGGGCGCCGGCCCTGGGATCCCATCTATGGGGGGCCGGAGGCCAAGGGGGGGAAACTTCCCCCCCCCCCAAGTCAGGTGGGGCGCCCCCCACCCCCAGGGTTTCTAACCCTAGGCGCAGGGGGAGGCCCATGGGGGGCGCACCAGCCCACCAGGGGCTGGTTCCCCTCCCACTTCAGCCCATGGGGCCCTCCGGGATAGGTGGCCCCACCCGATGGACCCCCGGGACCCTTCCGGTGGTCCCGGTACAATACCGATAACCCCCCGAAACTTTCCCGGTGGCCGAAACTGGACTTCCTATATATAATTCTTCACCTCTGGACCATTCCGGAACTCCGCGTGACGTCCGGGATCTCATCCGGGACTCCGAACAACTTTCGGGTTTCCGCATACTAATATCTCTACAACCCTAGCGTCACCGAACCTTAAGTGTGTAGACCCTACGGGTTCGGGAGACATGCAGACATGACGCCTCTCCGGTCAATAACCAACAGCGGGATCTGGATACCCATGTTGGCTCCCACATGTTCCACGATGATCTCATCGGATGAACCACGATGTCGAGGATTCAATCAATCCCGTATACAATTCCCTTTGTCAATCGGTACGTTACTTGCCCGAGATTTGATCGTCGGTATCCCAATACCTTGTTCAATCTCGTTACCGGCAAGTCACTTTACTTGTACCATAATGCATGATCCCGTGACTAACTCCTTAGTCACATTGAGCTCATTATGATGATGCATTACCGAGTGGGCCCAGAGATACCTCTCCGTCATACGGAGTGACAAATCCCAGTCTCAATCCGTGCCAACCCAACAGACACTTTCGGAGATACCCGTAGTGCACCTTTATAGTCACCCAGTTACGTTGTGACGTTTGGCACACCCAAAGCACTCCTACGGCATCCGGGAGTTGCATGATCTCATGGTCTAAGGAAATGATACTTGACATTGAAAAAGCTCTAGCAAACGAACTACATGATCTTTGTGCTATGCTTAGGATTGGGTCTTGTCCATCACATCATTCTCCTAATGATGTGATCCCGTTATCAATGACATCCAATGTCCATAGTCAGGAAACCATGACTATCTGTTGATCAACGAGCTAGTCAACTAGAGGCTTACTAGGGACACGTTGTGGTCTATGTATTCACACATGTATTACGATTTCCGGATAACACAATTATAGCATGAACAATAGACAATTATCATGAACAAAGAAATATAATAATAACCATTTTATTATTGCCTCTAGGGCATATTTCCAACAGTCTCCCACTTGCACTAGAGTCAATAATCTAGTTACATTGTGATGAATCGAACACCCATAGAGTTCTGGTGTTGATCATGTTTTGCTCTAGGGAGAGGTTTAGTCAACGGATCTGCTACATTCAGGTCCGTATGTACTTTACAAATATCTATGTCTCCATTCTGAACACTTTCACGAATGGAGTTGAAGCGACGCTTGATATGCCTAGTCTTCCTGTGAAACCTGGGCTCCTTGGCAAGGGCAATAGCTCCAGTGTTGTCATAGAAGAGAGTCATCGGGCCCGACACATTGGGAATCACCCCTAGGTCGGTAATGAACTCCTTCATCCAGATTGCTTCTTGCGCTGCCTCTGAGGCTGCCATGTACTCCGCTTCACATGTTGATCCCGCCACGACGCTTTGCTTGCAACTGCACCAGCTTACTACCCCTCCATTCAAAATATACACGTATCCGGTTTGTGACTTAGAGTCATCCAGATCTGTGTCGAAGCTAGCGTCGACGTAACCCTTTACGACGAGCTCTTCGTCACCTCCATAAACGAGAAACATATCCTTAGTCCTCTTCAGGTACTTCAGGATATTCTTGACCGCTATCCAGTGTTCCATGCCGGGATTACTTTGGTACCTTCCTACCAAACTTACGGCAAGGTTTACATCAGGTCTGGTACACAGCATGGCATACATAATAGACCCTATGGCTGAGGCATAGGGGATGACACTCATCTTTTCTCTATCTTCTGCCGTGGTCGGGCATTGAGCCGTGCTCAATTGCACACCTTGCAATACAGGCAAGAACCCCTTCTTGGACTGATCCATATTGAACTTCTTCAATATCTTGTCAAGGTACCTACTCTGTGAAAGACCAATGAGGCGTCTTGATCTATCTCTATAGATCTTGATGCCTAATATATAAGCAGCTTCTCCAAGGTCCTTCATTGAAAAACACTTATTCAAGTAGGCCTTTATACTTTCCAAGAATTCTATATCATTTCCCATCAATAGTATGTCATCCACATATAATAAGAGAAATGCTACAGAGCTCCCACTCACTTTCTTGTAAACACAGGCTTCTCCATAAGTCTGTGTAAACCCAAAAGCTTTGATCATCTAATCAAAACGAATGTTCCAACTCTGAGATGCTTGCACCAGCCCATAGATGGAGCGCTGGAGCTTGCATACCTTGTTAGCATTCTTAGGATCGACAAAACCTTCCGGCTGCATCATATACAATTCTTCCTTAAGAAAGCCGTTAAGGAATGCCGTTTTGACGTCCATTTGCCATATCTCATAATCATAGAATGAGGCAATTGCTAACATGATTTGGACGGACTTCAGCTTCGCTACGGGTGAGAAAGTCTCATTGTAGTCAACCCCTTGAACTTGTCGATAACCCTTAGCAACAAGTCGAGCCTTATAGATGGTCACATTACCATCCGCGTCTGTCTTCTTCTTAAAGATCCATTTATTTTCTATGGCTCGCCGATCATCGGGCAAGTCAGTCAAAGTCCATACTTAGTTTTCATACATGGATCCTATCTCGGATTTCATGGCTTCTAGCCATTTGTTGGAATCCGGGACCGCCATCGCTTCTTCATAGTTCGAAGGTTCATCGTTGTCTAACAACATGATTTCCAGGACAGGGTTGCCGTACCACTCTGGTGCGGAATGTGTCCTTGTGGACCTTCGAAGTTCAGCAGTAACTTGATCCGAAGCTTCATGATCATCATCATTAACTTCCTCCCCAGTCGGTGTAGGCACCACAGGAACATCTTCCCGCGCTGCGCTACTTTCCGGTTCGGAAGGGGCGACTATCACCTCATCAAGTTCCACTTTCCTCCCACTTAATTCTTTCGAGAGAAACTCTTTCTCCAGAAAGGACCCGTTCTTGGCAACAAAGATCTTGCCTTCGGATCTGAGGTAGAAGGTATACCCAATGGTTTCCTTAGGGTATCCTATGAAGACGCATTTTTCCGACTTGGGTTCGAGCTTTTCAGGTTGAAGTTTCTTGACATAAGCATCGCATCCCCAAACTTTTAGAAACGACAGCTTAGGTTTCTTCCCAAACCATAATTCATACGGTGTCGTCTCAACGGATTTCGACGGAGCCCTATTTAAAGTGAATGCGGCAGTCTCTAAAGCATAGCCCCAAAATGAGAGCGGTAGATCGGTAAGAGACATCATAGATCGCACCATATCCAATAGAGTGCGATTACGACATTCGGACACACCATTTCGCTGAGGTGTTCCAGGCGGCTTGAGTTGTGAAACGATTCCACATTTCCTTAAGTGTGTGCCAAATTCGTGACTTAAATATTCCCCTCCATGATCTGATCGCAGGAACTTTATTTTCCTGTCACGTTGATTCTCAACCTCACTCTGAAATTCCTTGAACTTTTCAAAGGTTTCAGACTTGTGTTTCATTAGGTAGATATACCCATATCTACTTAAATCATCAGTGAGAGTGAGAACATAACGATAGCCACCGCGAGCCTCAACACTCATTGGACCGCACACATCGGTATGTATGATTTCCAATAAGTTGGTTGCTCGCTCCATTGTTCCGGAGAACGGAGTCTTGGTCATCTTACCCATGAGGCATGGTTCGCACGTGTCAAATGATTCATAATCAAGAGACTCCAAAAGTCCATCTGCATGGAGCTTCTTCATGCGTTTGACACCAATGTGACCAAGGCGGCAGTGCCACAAGTATGTGGGACTATCGTTCTCAACTTTACATCTTTTGGTATTCACACTATGAATATGTGTAACATCACGTTCGAGATTCATCAAGAATAAACCATTGACCAGCGGGGCATGACCATAAAACATATCTCTCATATAAATAGAACAACCATTATTCTCGGATTTAAACGAGTAGCCATCTCGAATTAAACGAGATCCAGATACAATGTTCATGCTCAAAGTTGGCACTAAATAACAATTATTGAGGTTTAAAACTAATCCCGTAGGTAAATGCAGAGGTAGCGTGCCGACGGCGATCACATCGACCTTGGAACCATTCCCGACGCACATCGTCACCTCGTCCTTCGCCAGTCTCCGCTTATTCCACAGCTCCTGTTTTGAGTTACAAATATGAGCAACCGCACCGGTATCAAATACCCAGGAGCTACTACGAGTACTGGTAAGGTACACATCAATTACATGTATATCACATATACCTTTGGTGTTGCCGGCCTTCTTGTCCGCTAAGTATTTGGGGCAGTTCCGCTTCCAGTGACCACTTCCCTTGCAATAAAAGCACTCAGTCTCAGGCTTGGGTCCATTCCTTGACTTCTTCCCGGCAACTGGCTTACCGGGCGCGGCAACTCCCTTGCCGTCCTTCTTGAAGTTCTTCTTGCCCTTGCCTTTCTTGAACTTAGTGGTTTTATTCACCATCAACACTTGATGTTCCTTTTTGATCTCCACCTCCGCTGATTTCAGCATTGAATATACCTCAGGAATGGTCTTTTCCATCCCCTGCATATTGAAGTTCATCACAAAGCTCTTGTAGCTTGGTGGAAGCGACTGAAGGATTCTGTCAATGACCGGGTCATCCGGGAGATTAACTCCCAGCTGAGACAAGCGGTTGTGTAACCCAGACATTTTGAGTATGTGCTCACTGACAAAACTATTTTCCTCCATTTTACAACTGAAGAACTTGTCGGAGACTTCATATCTCTCGACCCGGGCATGAGCTTGGAAAACCATTTTCAGCTCTTCGAACATCTCATATGCTCCATGTTTCTCAAAACGCTTTTGGAGCCCCGGTTCTAAGCTATAAAGCATGCCGCACTAAACGAGGGAGTAATCATCAGCACGTGATTGCCAAGCGTTCATAACGTCTTGGTTCTCTGGGATGGGTGCTTCACCTAGCGGTGCTTCTAGGACATAATCTTTCTTGGCAGCTATGAGGATGATCCTCAGGTTTCGGACCCAGTCCGTATAGTTACTGCCATCATCTTTCAGCTTGGTTTTCTCTAGGAACGCGTTGAAGTTGAGGACAATGTGGGCCATTTGATCTACAAGACATATTGTAAAGATTTTAGACTAAGTTCATGATAATTAAGTTCATCTAATCAAATTATTCAATGAACTCCCACTCAGATAGACATCCCTCTAGTCATCTAAGTGAAACATGATCCGAGTTAACTAGGCCGTGTCCGATCATCACGTGAAACGGACTAGTCAAGATCGGTGAACATCTCCATGTTGATCGTATCTTCTATACGACTCATGCTCGACCTTTCGGTCTTCCATGTTCCGAGGCCATGTCTGTACATGCTAGGCTCGTCAAGTCAACCTAAGTGTATTGCGTGTGTTCCGAGGCCATGTCTGTACATGCTAGGCTCGTCAACACCCGTTGTATGCGAACGTTAGAATCTATCACACCCGATCATCACGTGGTGCTTCGAAACAACGAACCTTCGCAACGGTGCACAGTTAGGGGGAACACTTTCTTGAAATTATTATAAGGGATCATCTTACTTACTACCGTCGTTCTAAGCAAATAAGATGCAAAACATGATAAACATCACATGTAATCAAATAGTGACATGATATGGCCAATATCATTCTGCTCCTTTGATCTCCATCTTCGGGGCGCCATGATCATCTTCGTCACCGGCATGACACCATGATCTCCATCATCATGATCTCCATCATTGTGTCTTCATGAAGTTGTCACGCCAACGATTACTTATACTTCTATGGCTAACGCGTTTAGCAATAAAGTAAAGTAATTTACATGGCGTTATTCAATGACACGCAGGTCATACAAAAAACAAAGACAACTCCTATGGCTCCTGCCGGTTGTCATACTCATCGACATGCAAGTCGTGATTCCTATTACAAGAATATGATCAATCTCATACATCACATATATCATTCATCACATCTTCTGGCCATATCACATCACAAGGCACATGCTGCAAAAACAAGTTAGACGTCCTCTAATTGTTGTTGCAAGTTTTTACGTGGCTTCTATAGGTTTCTAGCAAGAACGTTTCTTACCTACGTAAAACCACAACGTGATATGCCAATTTCTATTTACCCTTCATAAGGACCCTTTTCATCGAATCCGTTCCAACTAAAGTGGGAGAGACAGACACCCGCTAGCCACCTTATGCAACTAGTGCATGTCAGTCGGTGGAACCTGTCTCACGTAAGCGTACGTGTAAGGTCGGTCCGGGCCGCTTCATCCCACAATACCGCCGAAACAAGATAAGACTAGTAGTGGAAAGAAAAATTGACAACATCTACGCCCACAACTGCTTTGTGTTCTACTCGTGCATAGTAACTACGCATAGGCCTGGCTCATGATGCCACTGTTGGGGATCGTTGCAGAATTTTAAAATTTTCTACGCATCACCAAGATCCATCTATGGAGTTTACTAGCAACGAGGGGAAAGGAGTGCATCTACATACCCTTGTAGATCGCGAGCGGAAGCATTCAAGTGAACGGGGTTGATGGAGTCGTACTCGTCGTGATCCAAATCACCGATGACCGAGTGCCGAACGGACGGCACCTCCGCGTTCAACACACGTACGGAGTAGCGACGTCTCCTCCTTCTTGATCCAGCAAGGGGGAAGGAGAGGTTGATGGAGATCCAGCAGCACGACGGTGTGGTGGTGGAAGTAGCGGGGATCCCGGCAGGGCTTCGCCAAGCGCAAGCGGGAGAGAGAGTTGTCACGGGAGGGAGAGGCAGGCGCCAGGAGCTAGGGTACAGCAGCCCTCCCCCCTCTTTATATAGGCCCCCTGGGGGGCGCCGGCCCTGGGATCCCATCTATGGGGGGGCGGCGGCCAAGGGGGGGAAACTTCCCCCCCAAGTCAGGTGGGGCGCCCCCCACCCCCAGGGTTTCTAACCCTAGGCGCAGGGGAGGCCCATGGGGGGCGCACCAGCCCACCAGGGGCTGGTTCCCCTCCCACTTCAGCCCATGGGGCCCTCTGGGATAGGTGGCCCCACCCGGTGGACCCCCGGGACCCTTCCGGTGGTCCCGGTACAATACCGATAACCCCCCGAAACTTTCCCGGTGGCCGAAACTGGACTTCCTATATATAATTCTTCACCTCCGGACCATTCCGGAACTCCTCGTGACGTCCGGGATCTCATCTAGGACTCCGAACAACTTTCGGGTTTCTGCATACTAATATCTCTACAACCCTAGCATCACCGAACCTTAAGTGTGTAGACCCTACGGGTTCGGGAGACATGGAGACATGACCGAGACGCCTCTCCGGTCAATAACCAACAGCGGGATCTGGATACCCATGTTGGCTCCCACATGTTCCACGATGATCTCATCGGATGAACCACGATGTCGAGGATTCAATCAATCCCGTATTCAATTCCCTTTGTCAATCGGTACGTTACTTGCCCGAGATTCGATCGTCGGTATCCCAATACCTTGTTCAATCTCGTTACCGGCAAGTCACTTTACTCGTACCGTAATGCATGATCCCATGACTAACTCCTTAGTCACATTGAGCTCATTATGATGATGCATTACCGAGTGGGCCCAGAGATACCTCTCCGTCATACGGAGTGACAAATCCCAGTCTCGATCCGTGCCAACCCAACAGACACTTTCGGAGATACCCGTAGTGCACCTTTATAGTCACCCAGTTACGTTGTGACATTTGGCACACCCAAAGCACTCCTACGGCATCCGGGAGTTGCACGATCTCATGGTCTAAGGAAATGATACTTGACATTGAAAAAGCTCTAGCAAACGAACTACACGATCTTTGTGCTATGCTTAGGATTGGGTCTTGTCCATCACATCATTCTCCTAATGATGTGATCCCGTTATCAATGACATCCAATGTCCATAGTCAGGAAACCATGACTATCTGTTGATCAACGAGCTAGTCAACTAGAGGCTTACTAGGGACATGTTGTGGTCTATGTATTCACACATGTATTACGATTTCCGGATAACACAATTATAGCATGAAAAATAGACAATTATCATGAACAAAGAAATATTATAATAACCATTTTATTATTGCCTCTAGGGCATATTTCCAACACTACAATCTCTAATTGTCATTGCAAACATGTTTATTCATAATAGGCTGAATCAGGAACGATGAACTAATCATATTTACAAAAACAAGAGAGGTCGAGTTCATACCAGCTTCTCCCATCTCAATCAGTCCATCATATATCGTCATAATTGCCTTTCACTCGCACGACCGAACGATGTGTAAAATAATAATAGTGCACGTGCATTGGACTAAGCTGGAATTCCCCCAAGATTAGGCTTTTGGCCTAAGTTGGTTTATTGCCACGGCTGGCCTGGCGGATATCCATAATTATAGTTGGGGTCATACTGAGTTGCAGCGGCTATTGCATCGTGGGCTGCAGCTTGGAGGCGAGCTGCCCTCGTCCTCCTTCCGTACTCATTTGCCTCCTCCCTGGTTATAAAATGTCTCCCTCTTGCCTGAAAGTCAAAGAGAGTAGGGGCAGGGAGAAAAATATTGACGGCGTGACGCCTGTCAAAGATTAGTCGGTACTGGAGAGGTGGTTCATTCCTCTTGACAACCTGATGGTGAACCATAGCATTAAAGTCTAGATAAGTAGGAGGCAATTCAATATCATCATCGCGTATGGTTACACCAAGGAAATCAGCTAAGCGGGTTGCATAAATTCCGCCAAAGAAATCTCCATTAAATCTATTATGATGCAACCTACGTGCAATAATGGCTCCCAAATTATAAGATTTATCTCCTAATACAGCACTCCTGAGAACACTGAGGTCGGGGACACACATGTGACATGCTTCATCCTTACCATTTATGCATCTACCAATAAAGAGAGCAAAATAATGTATAGTAGGGAAATGAATACTCCCTATGGTAGCTTGTGCTATGTCTCTAGATTCCCCCACAGTTATACTAGCAAGAAAATCTCTAAATTCATATTTGCGGGGTTCACTAGTACTACCCCATTGTGGAAGTTTGCAAGCAGTGGTAAAATCCTCTAAGTCCATAGTATAAGAATTTTCATAAAGATCAAACAGGACAGTTTGAGAATGACGTGAAGATGAAAATTCAAACCTCCTCACAAAGGAACTAGTGAGATAGTGGTACTGACGGCACTTCTCTGCCTCAAAGCTCACAAGATCAGCGTTACGCAAATATGCGTTAAATTCTTCCTTAATTCCTGCTCGATCCATGAAGTCCTCTGAAGGCCATTCACAAGGCCGCACTGGAGCGTCCCTTGGTGGTTCATCGTCAGCATCACGCATTGCAAGCCTGGGTCCCTGTTTCCTTGAAGAACCACCTTGGTACATTTTCCTAAACATATTTCTTCCTCTGCAAAATTTTCTGAAATTTTTAGTAACTTCAAATAAAAGTGAACCAAGTTCAACAAAATTGATAGCAACTACTCCTACAAGTGCCTAGAGCCTATATCATGCATTAGAACTACTTAGAACCATATAAATTTCACATGCAAGCTCAAGAACCTGGTCACCTAAGCAGCAAAAATATGCAATGAATAAAGCACTAGAACAAAAACTAATTGGACCATTGGAGGAGTCACATACCAAAGATCAATCCCCCAAAGCAGTTTTGTGAGAGGTGCTTTGAGCAAGGAGATCGAAAATCATAGCAAAATGAGCTAGAACTTGTGCTTGAGCTGGATGGTGATTTTTTTGGGAGGAAGAAGAAGTGTGTGGGTGCAGGAATAAGTGGAGGGGAGCCACCGTGGGCCCACGAGGCAGGGGGCGCGCCCTGGACCCTCGTGGCCAGGTGCTTGCTCCCCCTACTGTGTTCTCAGTGCCGGATATTCTAAAATATTCCAGAAAAAATCATATTTCAATTTCAGGGCATTTGGAGAACTTTTATTTTTGGGGTATTTTTATAGTGCACAGATAAATCAGAAAACAGATAGAAAAATACTATTTTACTTTATTTCAACTAAATAACAGAAAGTAAAAGGAGGGTACAGAAAGTAGTGCTTTCTAACTTCATCCATCCCATGCTCATCAAAAGGAATCCACTAACAAGGTTGATCAGGTCTTGTTAACAACTCATTCCGAATAACATGGAACCGGAGAAATTTCGAATAACACTAGGTTACCTCAACGGGGATATGCACGTCCCCAACAATAAGGATATTATATTTCTTTTTTACAGTAGGAAGAGGAAATTCAAAACCTCCAATAATAATCGATGGAATTTTTCCAATAGAATTGATACTGTGGACTTGAGGTTGTTTCCTCAGAAAGTGTACTATATGCTCGTTACCATTAACATGAAAAGTGACATTGCCTTTGTTGCAATCAATAACAGCCCCTGCAGTATTCAAAAAGGGTCTACCAAGAATAATAGAGATACTATCGTCCTCAGGAATATCAAGAATAACAAAGTCCGTTAAAATAGTAACGTTTGCAACCACAACGGGCACATCCTCACGAATACCGACAGGTATAACAGTTGATTTATCAGCCATTTGCAAAGATATTTCAGTAGGTGTCAACTTATTCAAATCAAGTCTACGATATAAAGAGAGAGGCATAACACTAACACTGTCTCCAAGATCACATAAAGCAGTTCTAACATAGTTTCTTTTAATACAACATGGTATAGTTGGTACTCCTGGATCTCCTAGTTTCTTAGGTATTCCACCCTTAAAGTGTAATTAGCAAGCATGGTGGAATTTTCAGCTTCCGGTATCTTTCTTTTATTAGTAACAATTTCTTTCATATACTTAGCATAAGGATTCATTTTGAGCATATCAGTTAAACGCATACGCAAAAAGATAGGTCTAATCATTTCAGCAAAGCGCTCAAAATCCTCGTCATCCTTTTTCTTGGATGGTTTGGGAGGAAAAGGCATGGGTTTCTAAATCCATGGTTCTCTTTCTTTACCGTGCTTCCTAGCAACAAAATCTCTCTTATCATAACGTTGATTCTTTGATTGTGGGTTATCAAGATCAACAGCAGGTTCAATTTCTACATCATTATCATTGCTAGGTTGAGCATCAACATGAACATCATCATTAACATTATTACTAGGTTCATGTTCATTACCAGATTGTGTTTCAGCATCAGAAATAGAAATATCATTTGGATTCTCAGGTGTTTCAGCAATAGGTTCACTAGAAGCATGCAAAGTCCTATCATTTTTCTTTTTCTTCTTCTTAGAAGGACTAGGTGCATCAAAATTAGTTCTCTGAGAATCTTGCTCAATTCTCTTAGGATGGCCTTCAGGATACAAAGGTTCCCGAGTCATTTTACCAGTTCTAGTAGCCACTCTAACAGCATTATCATTATTCTTACTATTCAATTCATTGAGCAAATCATTTTGAGCCTTAAGTACTTGCTCTACTTGAGTGGTAACCATAGAAGCATGTTTACTAATGAGTTTAAGTTCACCTTTAACTCTAGACATATAATCACCCAAGTGTTCAAGCATGTAAGCATTTTGTTTTAATTGTCTACCAAAATAAGCATTGAAGTTTTCTTGTTTGACAATAAAATTATCGAACTCATCTAAGCATTGCCTAGCAGACTTATAACAAGGAATATCACCTTCATCAAATCTATAGAGAGAATTTACCTTTACTACCTGTGTCGGGTTATCAAGACTATGTGTTTCTTCAATAGGTAATGGATTAGGATCATATATTTCTTCAACAGGCAGTAAACTAAAACCATGTATTTCTTCAACAGGAAGTAAATTCTTAACATCTTCAGCTTTTATACCTTTTTCTTTCATAGATTTCTTTGCTTCTTGCATATCTTCAGGACTGAGAAATAGAACACCCCTTTTCTTCGGAGTTGGTTTAGGAATAGGCTCAGGAGTTGGCTCAGGAAGTGTCCAATTATTTTCATTGGTCAACATATTATTCAATAGAATTTCAGCTTCATCCGGTGTTCTTTCCCTAAAAACACAACCAGCACAACTATCCAAGTGGTCCTTGGAAGCATCGGTTAGTCCATTATAAAAGATATCAAGTATTTCATTTTTCTTAAGAGGATGATCAGGCAAAGCATTAAGTAATTGGAGAAGCCTCCCCCAAGCTTGTGGGAGACTCTCTTCTTCAATTTGCACAAAGTTATATATTTCCCTTAAAGCAGCTTGTTTCTTATGAGCAGGGAAATATTTAGCAAAGAAGTAATAAATCATATCCTGGGGACTACGCACACAACCAGGATCAAGAGAATTAAACCATGTCTTAGTGTCACCCTTTAATGAGAACGGAAATATTTTAAGGATATAATAGTAGCGAGATTTCTCATCATTAGTGAATAGGGTGGCTATATCATTTAATAGTAAGATGTGCCACAATAGTTTCAGATTCATAGCCATAGAAAGGATCAGATTCAACCAAACTAATTATCTCAGGATCAATAGAGAATTCATAATCCTTATCAGTAACAAAGATAGGTGAAGTAGCATAAGCAGGATCATATTTCATTCTAGCATTCAGAGATTTTTGTTTCAGCTTAACTAATAATTTCTTAAGATCACTTCTATCATTGCAAGCAAGAAAGTCTCTTTTAGTTTCTTCATCCATAACATAGCCCTCAGGCACAACAGGCAATTCATATTTATTAGGGGGAGAGCCTTCATCATCACTATCTTCAAAATTATCAGTTTCAATAATTTCATTCTCTCTAGCCCTAGCAAGTTGTTCATCAAGAAATTCACCAAGTGGCACAGTAGTATCAGGCATAGAAGTAGTTTCATCATAAGTATCATGCATAGCAGAAGTGGCATCATCAATAACATGCGACATATCAGAATTAATAGCAGAAGCAGGTTTAGGTGTCGCAAGCTTACTCAAAACAGAAGGAGAATCAAGTGCAGAGCTAGATGGCAGTTCCTTACCTCCCCTCGTAGTTGAGGGATAAATTTTAGTTTTGTCATCTTTCAAGTTCTTCATAGTGACCAACAGATATAAATCCCAAGTGACTCAAAGAATAGAGCTATGCTCCCCGGCAACGGTGCCAGAAAATAGTCTTGATAACCCACAAGTATAGGGGATCGCAACAGTTTTCGAGGGTAGAGTATTCAACCCAAATTTATTGATTCAACACAAGGGGAGCCAAAGAATATTCTCAAGTATTAGCAACTGAGTTGTCAATTCAGCCACACCTGGATAACTTAATATCTGCAGCAAAGTATTTAGTAGCAAAGTTGTATGATAGTAACGGTAACGGTAGCAAAAGTAATATATTTGGGTTATGTAGTGATTGTAACAGTAGCAACGGAAAAGTAAATAAGCAAAGAACAATATAGGAAAAGCTCGTAGGCATTGGATCAATGATGGATAATTATGTCGGATGCGGTTCATCATGCAACAGTTATAACATAGGGTGACACAAAACTAGCTCCAATTCATCAATGTAATGTAGGCATGTATTCCAAATATAGTCATAAGTGCTTATGGAAAAGAACTTGCATGACATCTTTTGTCCTACCCTCCCGTGGCAGCGGGGTCCTAATGGAAACTAAGGGATATTAAGGCCTCCTTTCAATAGAGTACCGGACCAAAGCATTAACACATAGTGAATACATGAACTCCTCAAACTACGGTCATCACCGGGAGTGGTCCCGATTATTGTCACTTCGGGGTTGCCGGATCATAACACATAGTAGGTGACTATAGACTTGCAACATAGGATCAAGAACTCACATATATTCATCAAACCATAATAGGTTCAGATCTGAAATCATGGCACTCGGGCCCTAGTGACAAGCATTAAGCATAGCAAAGTCATAGCAACATCAATCTCAGAACATAGTGGATACTAGGGATCAAACCCTAACAAAACTAAGTCAATTACATGATAAATCTCATCCAACCCATCACCGTCCAGCAAGCCTACGATGGAATTACTCACGCACGGCGGCGAGCATCATGAAATTGGTGATGGAGGATGGTTGATGATGACGATGGCGACAGATTCCCCTCTCCGGAGCCCCGAACGGACTCCTGATCAGCCCTCCCGAGAGAGTTTAGGGCTTGGCGGCGGCTCCGTATCATAAAACGCGATGAATCCTTCTCTCTGATTTTTTCTCCCCGAACACAAATATATGGAGTTGGAGTTGAGGTCGGTGGAGCACCAGGGGGCCCACGAGGCAAGGGGCGTGCCCGGGGGGCAGGCGCGCCCCCCACCCTCGTGGACAGGGTGTGGGCCCCCTGGTCTTGATTCTTTCGCTAGTATTTTTCATATTTTCCAAGAATAAGCTCTGTGGAGTTTCAGGTCATTCCGAGAACGTTTGTTTCTGCACATAAATAACACCATGGCAATTCTGCTGAAAACAGCGTCAGTCCGGGTTAGTTCCGTTCAAATCATGCAAGTTAGAGTCCAAAACAAGGGCAAAAGTGTTTGGAAAAGTAGATACAACGGAGACGTATCATGCCTATATACATGATCATACCTAGATATTCTCATAACTATGTTCGATTCTATCAATTGCTCGACAGTAATTTGTTTACCCATCGCAATACTTATGCTATCTTGAGAGAAGCCACTAGTGAAACCTATGGCCCCCGGGTCTATTTTCCATCATATTAATCTTCCAAAACTTTGCTATTTCTATTTCCGTTTATTTTACTTTGCATCTTTATCATAAAAATACCAAAAATGTTATCCTATTATCTCTATCAGATCTCACTCTCGTAAGTGACCGTGAAGGGATTGACAACCCCTTTATCGCGTTGGTTGTGAGGTTCTTGTTTGTTTGTGTACGTGCGTGGGACTCGCGCGTGGTCTCCTATTGGATTGATACCTTGTTCTCAAAACTGAGGGAAATACTTACGCTACTTTGCTGCATCACCCTTTCCTCTTCAAGGGAAAACCAACCCAGTGCTCAAGAGGTAGCAGTTAGCACTAATAATAACGGGATATATATTGTTTTCATCAAGATAAGCATATTTAAGAGTATCAGGTAATGGTTTAAGCTCAAACACGGGATCACCCTTGGGTGGAGGAGGATCCCCTAGAATTTCAACAGGCAAGTTGTGTTTCAAAATAGGACCTTGTTTAAAGAACACTTCATCTATTTCCCTTCTTTCATTCATAAACATATCATTCTCATGGTCTAGGAAATATTGTTCTAAAGGATCATTAGGAGGCACGGCAATAGAAGCAAGACCAATAATTTCATCTTTACTAGGCAGTTCTTTATCATGGGGTTGTCTACGAAATTTAGCAAAGTTAAAGTCATGAGACATATCCCCTAAACCAACAGTAACAATATCCTTTTCGCAGTCTATCCTAGCATTGACAATATTCAAGAAAGGTCTACCAAATATAATGGGACAAAAGTCATCTTGTGGGGAACCAAGAACAAGAAAATCAGTAGGATATTTAACTTTCCCACACAAGACTTCAACATCTCTAACAATCCCAATTGGTGAAATAGTATCTCTATTGGCAAGTTTAATAGTAACATCAATACCTTCTATTTCAGCAGGTGCAATATCATGCATAATTTCTTTGTATGAGGAATGAGGTATTGCACTCACACTAGCACCCATATCACATAAGCCATGATAACAATGATCTCCTATTTTAACAGAAACAACAGGCATGCCAACAACCGGTCTATGTTTACCTTTAGTATCGGGTCTAGCAATTCTAGCGGCTTCATCACAGAAGTAAATAACATGCCCATCAATATTATCGACCAAGAGATCTTTAACCATAGCAATACTAGGTTCAACTTTAATTTGCTCAGAGGGTGTGGGTGTTCTAGTATTACTCTTACGAACCACAGTTGAAGCTTTAGCATGATCCTTTATTCTAACAGGGAAAGGTGGTTTCTCAATATAAGCGGTAGGAACAATAGGGTCAACATTATAAGTGATAGTCTTTTCTTCAACTTAAATAGGTTCAACTACTTTTACTTCAATGGGAGGATGATATTTAAACCACTTCTCCTTAGGGAGATCGACCTGAGTAGCAAATGATTCACAGAAAGAAGCTACTATCTCAGAGTCAAGTCCATATTTAGTGCTAAAGTCACGGAAAACATCGGTATCCATAAAAGATTTAACACAATCAAACTTAGGTGTTATACCTGACTCCTTACCTTCGTCGAGATCCCAATCTTCAGAGTTGCGTTTAATTCTTTCCAATAAATCCCATCTGAATTCAATAGTCTTCACCATAAAAGAACCCGTACAAGAAGTATCGAGCATGGAGCAATTTGTTGAGAGAAAGCCGAGCATAAATTTTTTGAATAATAATATCTCTTGAGAGCTCATGATTGGGGCATGAATATAACATTGACTTAAGCCTCCCCCAAGCTTGAGCAATGCTTTCTCCTTCTCGAGGCCAAAAATTACATATATAATTACGATCACGATGAACAAGATGCATAGGATAAAACTTCTGATGAAATTCCAATTTCAATCGTTTGTAGTTCCATGATCCCATATCATCACATAGCCTAAACCATGTCAATGCCTCTCCCTTAAAAGATAAGGGGGAGACCTTCTTCTTGATTAAATCCTCGGGCATACCTGCAAGCTTAAATAATCCACAAACTTCATCCACATAGATTAGGTGCAAATCGGGATGCAATGTTCCATCTCCTATAAAGGGATTAGCTAGCAGTTTCTCTATCATACCCGAAGGAATTTCAAAGTAAACATTTTCAGTAGGTTCAGTAGGTTGAGGAGCAACTCTTTGCTCTACTGATCGGGGTGAAGATACCCCGAACAAGCCCCTCAAAGGATTACTTTCCATAGTTACAAGTGACAGTAAATTTCAGCACACTATATAAATTTTTTCTTACCAAATTCCACTTACCAAAGGCGCTTCACTCCCCGGCAACGGCGCCAGAAAAGAGTCTTGATGACCCACAAGTGTAGGGGATCTATCGTAGTCCTTTCGATAAGTAAGAGTGTCGAACCCAACAAGGAGCAGAAGGAAATGACAAGCGGTTTTCAATAAGGTATTCTCTACAAGCACTGAAATTATCGGTAACAGATAGTTTTGTGATAAGGTAATTTGTGACGGGTAACAAGTAATGAAAGTAAATAAGGTGCAGCAAGGTGGCCCAATCCTTTTTGTAGCAAAGGAGAAGCCTGGACAAACTCTTATATGAAGGAAAACGATCACGAGGACACATGGGAATTATCGTCAAGCTAGTTTTCATCACGCTCATATGATTCGCGTTCGTTACTTTGATAATTTGATATGTGGGTGGACCATTGCTTGGGTGCTTCCCTTCCTTGGACAAGCATCGCACTTATGATTAACCCCTATTGCAAGCATCCGCAACTACAAAAGAAGTATTAAGGTCAACCTAACCATAGCATGAAACATATGGATCCAAATCAACCCCTTACGAAGCAACGCATAAACTAGGGTTTAAGCTTCTGTCACTCTAACAACCCATCATCTACTTATTACTTCCCAATGCCTTCCTCTAGGCCCAAATAATGGTGAAGTGTCATGTAGTCGACGTTCACATAACACCACTGGAGGAAAGACAACATACATCTCATCAAAATATCGAACGAATACCAAATTCACATGACTACTTATAGCAAGACTTCTCCCATGTCCTCAGGAAGAAACGTAACTACTCACAAATCATATTGATGTTCATAATCAGAGGGGTATTAATATGCATAAAGGATCTGAACATATGATCTTCCACCTAATAAACCAACTAGCATCAACTACAAGGAGTAATCAACACTACTAGCAACCCATAGGTACCAATCTGAGGCTTTGAGACAAAGCTCGGATACAAGAGATGAACTAGGGTTTGAGAGGAGATGGTGCTGGTGAAGATGTTGATGGAGATTGACCCCCTCCTGTTGAGAGGATCGATGGTGATGATGATGGTGATGATTTCCCCCTCCCGGGGGGATGTTTCCCCGGCAGAACAGATCCGTCGGAGCCCTAGATTGGTTCCACCAAGGTTCCGCCTCGTGGCGGCGGTGTTTCGTCCCGAAAGCTTCCTCCTTATTTTTTCCAGGGTGAAAGACACCATATAGCGAAAGATGGGCACTAGAGGCCTGCCAGGTGGCTCACGAGACAGGGGGCGCGCCCAGGGGGTAGGGCACGCCCCCCACCCTCGTGGCCAGGGTGTGGGCCCCCTGTGGTTGATTCTTTCGCCAGTATTTTTATTAATTCCAAAAAGTGCACACAAGGTGTTCCTCCGGAATTCGGGAGTTGCATAATTTCATAGTCAAAGGAATATGTATAAGTCATCAAGAAAGCAGTAGCAATAAAACTTAACGATCATTATGCTAAGCTAACGGGTGGGTCTTGTCCATCACATCATTCTCCTAATGATGTGACCCCGTTCATCAAATTGCAACACATGTCTATGGTTAGGAAACTTAACCATCTTTGATTAACAAGCTAGTCTAGTAGAGGCTTACTAGGGACACTGTTTTGTCCATGTATCCACACATGTATCAAGTTTCCGGTTAATACAATTCTAGCATGAATAATAGATATTTATCATGATATAAGGAAATATTAATAACAACTTTATTACTGCCTCTAGGGCATATTTCCTTCAGTCTCCCACTTGCACTAGAGTCAATAATCTAGTTCACATCGTCATGTGATTTAACACCAATAGTTCACATCGCCATGTGACCAACACCCAAAGGGTTTACTAGAGTCAATAATCTAGTTCACACTGCTATGTGATTAACACCCAAAGAGTACTAAGGTGTGGTCATGTTTTGCTTGTGAGAGAAGTTTTAGTCAACGGGTCTGCCACATTCAGAGCCGTATGTATTTTGCAAATTTTCTATGTTATAATGCTCTGCATGGAGCTACTCTAGCTAATTGCTCTTGATACATCTCCAACGTATCTATAATTTTTTATTGTTCCATGCTATTATTTTATCTGTTTTGGATGTTTAATGGGCTTTATTATACACTTTTATATTATTTTGGGACTAACCTACTAACCGGAGGCCCAGTCCAAATTGCTGTTTTTCTGCTTATTTCAGTGTTTCGCAGAAAAGGAATATCAAACGGAATCCAAACGGAATGAAACCTTCGGGAGAGTGATTTTTGGAACAAACGCAATCCAGGAGACTTGGAGTGGACGTCAAGGAAGCGACGAGGTGGCCACGAGGCAGGGAGGCGCGCCCCCACCCTCGTGGGCCCCTCGTGGCTCCCCCAACCGACTTGTTTCGCCTATATATACTCATATACCCCTAAAACATCCGAGAGCACCACGAAACCCTATTTCCACCGCCACAACCTTCTGTACCCATGAGATCCCATCTTGGAGCCTTTTCCGGCGCTCCGCTGGAGGGGGAATTGATCACTGAGGGCTTCTACATCAACACCATAGCCTCTCCGATGATGTGTGAGTAGTTTACCTCAGACATTCAAGTCCATAGTTATTAGCTAGATGGCTTCTTCTCTCTCTTTGGATCTCAATACAAAGTTCTCCTCGATCTTCTTGGAGATCTATTCGATGTAATTCTTTTTGTGGTGTGTTTGTCGAGATCCGATGAATTGTGGGTTTATGATCAAGATTATCTATGAACAATATTTGAATCTCCTCTGAATTCTTTTATGTATGATTTGTTATCTTTGCAAGTCTCTTCGAATTATCAGTTTGGTTTGGCCTACTAGATTGATCTTTCTTGCAATGGGAGAAGTGCTTAGCTTTGGGTTCAATCTTGCGGTGTCCTTTCCTAGTGACAGCAGGGGCAGCAAGGCACGCATTGTATTGTTGGCATCGAGGATAAAAAGATGGGGTTTATATCATATTGCTTGAGTTTATCCCTCTACATCATGTCATCTTGCCTAATGCGTTACTCTGTTCTTATGAACTTAATACTCTAGAAGCATGCTGGATAGCGGTCGATGTGTGGAGTAATAGTAGTAGATGCGGAATCGTGTCGATCTACTTGCCGCGGACGTGATGCCTATATACATGATCGTGCCTAGATATTCTCATAACTATGCACTTTTCTATCAATTGCTCGACAGTAATTTGTTCACCCACTGTAATACTTATGTTATATTGAGAGAAGCCACCAGTGAAACCTATGGCCCCCGGGTCTATCTTCCATCATATAAGTTTCCGATCTATTTTATTTTGCAATTTTTACTTTTCAATCTATACAACAAAAATACCAAAAATATTTATCTTATTATCTCTATCAGATCTAACTTTTGCAAGTTGCCGTGAAGGGATTGACAACCCCTTTATTGCGTTGGTTGCAAGGTTCTTATTTGTTTGTGCAGGTACGAGGGATTTGCGTGTAGCCTCCTACTGGATTGATACCTTGGTTCTCAAAAACTGAGGGAAATACTTACGCTACTTTCCTGCATCACCCTTTCCTCTTCAAGGGAAAACCAACGCATGCTCAAGAGGTAGCAAGAAGGATTTCTGGCGCCGTTGCCGAGGAGTCTACGCACAAGTCAAGACATATCAAGTACCCATCACAAACTCTTATCCCTCGCATTACATTATTTGACATTTGCCTCTCATTTTCCTCTCCCCCACTTCACCCTTGCCGTTTTATTCGCCCTCTTTTCCGTTCGCCTCTTTTCGCTTGCTTCTCGTTTGCATGTGTGTTGGATTGTTTGTCACGATGGCTCAAGACAATACTAAATTGTGTGATTTTTCCAATACCAAAAACAATGATTTTCTTTGTACTCCGATTGCTTCTATTACCGATGCTGAATCTTATGAAATTAATGCTGTTTTGCTGAATCTTGTCATGAAAGATCAATTCTCTGGCCTTCCTAGTGAAGATGCCGCTACCCATCTAAACAACTTTGTTGATTCGTGCGATATGCAAAAGAAGAGAGATGTGGATAATGATATTGTTAAATTGATACTATTTCCGTTTTCGCTTAGAGATCGTGCTAAAACTTGGTTTTCGTCTTTGCCCAAAAATAGTATTGATTCATGGAATAAGTGCAAAGATGCTTTTATCTCTAAGTATTTTCCTCCCGTTAAGATCATCTCTCTTAGAAACGACATTATGAATTTTAAGCAACTTGATCATGAGCATGTTGCACAAGCTTGGGAGAGGTTGAAATTAATGATACGTAATTGTCCTACACATGGTTTGAATTTATGGATGATCATACAAAACTTTTATGCTGGATTGAATTTTGCTTCTAGAAATCTTTTAGATTCGGCCGTAGGAGGCACTTTTATGGAAATCACTTTAGGAGAAGCTACTAAACTCCTACATAATATTATGGTTAATTATTCTCAATGGCACACCGAAAGATCTACTAGTAAAAAGGTTCATGCAATAGAAGAGATTAATGTTTTGAATGGAAAGATGGATGAACTTATGAAATTGTTTACTAATAAGAGTGTTTCTTCTGATCCTAATGATATGCCTTTGTCCACTTCGATTGAGAATAATAATGGATCTATGGATGTGAATTTTGTTGGTAGGAACAATTTTGGTAACAACGCAAATAGAGGAAACTTTAATTCTAGGCCGTTCCCTAGTAATTCCTCTAATAATTATGGTAATTCCTACAACAACTCTTATGGAAATTTTAATAAGTTGCCCTCTGATTTTGAGACTAGTGTTAAGGAATTTATGATTTTGCAAAAGAATTTCAATGCTATGCTTGAAGAAAAATTGCCTAAGATTGATGAATTGGCTAGGAACGTGGATAGAATTTCTCTTGATGTTGATTCTTTGAAACTTAGATCTATTCCACCTAAGCATGATATCAATGAGTCTCTCAAAGCCATGAGAATTTCCATTGATGAATGCAAAGAAAGAACCGCTAGGATGCGTGCTAAGAAAGATTGCTTTGTAAAAGCGTGTTCTTCTAGTTTTCATGATAATAGGGATGAAGATCTAAAAGTGATTGATGTGTCTCCTATTAAATCTTTATTTTCCAATATGAATCTTGATAATGATGGGACTGGAGATGAGTAAACTTTAGTTAGAAGGCGTCCCAATAATTCGGAGTTTTTAGATCTTGATGCAAAAATTGGTAAAAGTGGGATTGAAGAGGTCAAAACTTTACATAGCAATGAACCCACTATTTTGGATTTCAAGGAATTTAATTATGATAATTGTTCTTTAATAGATTGTATTTCCTTGTTGCAATCCATGCTAAATTCTCCTCATGCTTTTAGTCAAAATAAAGCTTTTACCAAACATATCGTTGATGCTTTGCAATCATATGAAGAAAAGCTTGAATAAGAAGTTTCTATCCCTAGAAAACTTTATGATGAGTGGGAACCTACTATTAAAATTAAGATTAAAGATCATGAATGCTATGCTTTATGTGATTTGGGTGCTAGTGTTTCCACGATTCCAAAAACTTTGTGTGATGTGTTAGGTTTTCGTGAATTTGATGATTGTTCTTTAAACTTGCACCTTGCGGATTCCACCATTAAGAAACCTATGAGAAGGATTAATGATGTTCTTATTGTTGCATATAGGATTATGTGCCCGTAGATTTTATTGTTCTTGATATAGATTGCAATCCTATATGTCCTATTATTCTTGGTAGACCTTTCCTTAGAACGATTGGGGCAGTTATTGATATGAAAGAAGGGAATATTAGATTCCAATTTCCATTAAGGAAAGGCATGGAACACTTTCCTAGGAAGAAAATTAAATTACCTTATGAATCTATTACGAGAGCCACTTATGGATTGCATACCAAAGATGATAATACTTAGATCTATCCTTGTTTTTATGCCTAGCTAGGGGTGTTAAACTATAGCGCTTGTTGGGAGGCAACCCAATTTTATTTTTGTTCCTTGCTTATTGTTCCTGTTTAGTAATAAATAATTCATCTAGCCTATGGTTATATGTGTTTTTGTGTTTTAATTAGTGCTTGTGACAAGTAGAACCTTTAGGACAACCTATGGTGATAGTTAATTTGATCTTGCTGAAAAACAGAAACTTTTGTGCGCACGAGATTAGTTTTCATAAATCACAGAAACGTGATTTTCAGTTGATTCTTTTTGCAGAAGATTAATAAACAAATTATCTAGGACTTCCTAATTGATCGGAATTTTTTAAGTTCCATAAGTTTGCGTTTGATACAGATTGCTACAGACTGTTCTGTTTTTGACAAATTCTGTTTTTCGAGTGTTGTTTGCTTATTTTGATGAGTCTATGGCTAGTATCGGGGGGTATGAACCATAGAGAAGTTGGAATACAGTAGGTTTAACACCAATATAAATAAATAATGAGTTCATTACATTACCTTAAAGTGGTGGTTTGTTTTATTTCGCTAACGGAGCTCATGAGATTTTCTGTTGAGTTTTGTGTTGTGAAGTTTTCAAGTTTTTGGGTAAAGATTTGATGGATTATGGAACAAGGAGTGACAAGAGCCTAAGCTTGGGGATGCCCAAGGAACACCAAGGTAAAATTCAAGGACAACCAAAAGCCTAAGCTTGGGGATGCCCCGGAAGGCATCTCCTCTTTCGTCTTCGTCCATCTGATGCTATATTTTTATTCACCACATGATATGTGTTTTGCTTGGAGCGTCTTGTATGATTTGAGTCTTTGCTTTTTAGTTTACCACAATCATCCTTGCTGTATACACCTTTTGGGAGAGACACACATGAATCGGAATTTATTAGAATACTCTATGTGCTTCACTTATATCTTTTGAGCTAGATAATTTTGCTCTAGTGCTTCACTTATATCTTTTTAGAGCACGGTGGTGGTTTTATTTTATAGAAATTATTGATCTCTCATGCTTCACTTAAATTATTTTGAGAGTTCTTCAGAACAGCGTGGTAATTTTCTTTGGCTATAAAATTAGTCCTAATATGATAGGCATCCAAGATGGATATAATAAAAACTTTCATATAGAGTGCATTGAATACTATGAGAAGTTTGATACTTCATGGTTGTTTTGAGATATGAAGATGGTGATATTAAAGTTGTGCTAGTTGAGTAATTGTGAATTTGAGAAATACTTGTGTTGAAGTTTGCAATTCCCGTAGCATGCACGTATGGTAACCGTTGTGTAACAAATTTGAAACATGAGGTGTTCTTTGATTGTCATCCTTTGTGTGGAGGTCGGGATCGCGCGATGGTTAACTCCTACCAACCCTTCCCCAAGGAGCATGCATGTAGTGCTTGGTTTTGATGACTTGTAGATTTTTGCAATAAGTATGTGAGTTCTTTATGACTAATGTTGAGTCCATGGATTATACGCACTCTCACCCTTCTATCATTGCTAGCCTCTTCGGTACCGTGCATTGCCCTTTCTCACCTTGAGAGTTGGTGCAAACTTCGCCGGTGCATCCAAACCCCGTGATATGATGCGCTCTATCACACATAAACCTCCTTATATCTTCCTCAAAACAGCCACCATACCTAACTATTATGGCATTTCCATAGCCATTCTGAGATATATTGCCATGCAACTTTCCGCCGTTTCATTTATTATGACACGCTTCATCATTGTCATATTGCCTTGCATGATCATGTAGTTGACATCGTATTTGTGGCAAAGCCACCATGCATAACTTATCATACATGTCACTTTTGATTCATTGCCCATTCCGGTACACCGCCGGAGGCATTCATATAGAGTCATATTTTGTTCTAGTATCGAGTTGTAATCATTGAGTTGTAAATAAATAGAAGTGTGATGATCATCATTCATAGAGCATTGTCCCAATAAAAAAAGAAAGGCCCAATAAAAAAAGGCCCAAAAAAGAAAATAAATAAAAAGGGACAATGCTACTATCCTTTTTTCCACACTTGTGCTTCAAAGTAGCACCATGATCTTTATGATAGAGAGTCTCTTGTTTTGTCACTTTCATATACTAGTGGGAATTTTTCATTATAGAACTTGGCTTGTATATTCCAACAATGGGCTTCCTCAAATGCCCTAGGTCTTCGTGAGCAAGCAAGTTGGATGCACACCCACTTAGTATCTTTTGTTGAGCTTTCATACATTTATAGCTCTAGTGCATCCGTTGCATGGCAATCCCTACTCCTTGCATTGACATCAATTGATGGGCATCTCCCTAGCCCGTTGATTAGCCGCGTCAATGTGAGACTTTCTCCTTTTTTGTCTTCTTCACACAATCCCCATCATCATATTCTATTCCACCCATAGTGCTATGTCCATGGCTCATGCTCATATATTGCGTGAAAGTTGAAAAAGTTTGAAAACTCTAAAGTATGAAATAATTGCTTGGCTGGAACCGAGGTTGTGCATGATTTGAATATTTTGTGTGAAGAAGATGGAACATAGACAAACTATATGATTTTGTAGGGATGACCAACTTTCTTTGGCCATGTTATTTTGAGAAGACATAATTTCTTTGTTAGTATGCTTGAAGTATTATTATTTTTATGTCAATATTAAACTTTTATCTTGAATCTTTTGGATCTGAATATTCATGCCGCAATAAAGAAGATTTCATTGAAAAATATGCTAGGTAGCATTCCACATCAAAAATTCTGTTTTTATCATTTACCTACTCGAGGACGAGCAGAAATTAAGCTTGGGGATGCTTGATACGTCTCCAATGTATCTATAATTTTTGATTGTTCCATGCTATTATTTTATCTGTTTTGGATGTTTAATGGGCTTTATTATACACTTTTATATTATTTTTGGGACTAACCTACTAACCAGAGGCCCAGTCCAAATTGCTGTTTTTTGCCTATTTCGGTGTTTCGCAGAAAGGGAATATCAAACGGAATCCAAACGGAATGAAACCTTCGGGAGAGTGATTTTTGGAACAAACGCAATCCAGGAGACTTGGAGTAGACGTCAAGGAAGCGACGAGGTGGCCACGAGGCAGGGAGGCGCGCCCAGGGGGGTAGGCGCACCCCCACCCTCATGGGCCCCTCGTGGCTCCCCCAACCGACTTCTTTCGCCTATATATACTCATATACCCCGAAAACATCTGAGAGCACCACGAAACCCTATTTCCACCGCCGCAACCTTCTGTACCCGTGAGATCCCATCTTGGAGCCTTTTTCGGCGCTCCGCTGGAGGGGGAATCGATCACGGAGGGCTTCTACATCAACACCATAGTCTCTCTGATGATGTGTGAGTAGTTTACCTCAGACCTTTGGGTCCATAGTTATTAGCTAGATGGCTTCTTCTCTCTCTTTGGATCTCAATACAAAGTTCTCCTCGATCTTCTTGGAGATCTATTCGATGTAATTCTTTTTGTGGTGTGTTTGTCGAGATCCGATGAATTGTGGGTTTATGATCAAGATTATCTATGAACAATATTTGAATCTCCTCTGAATTCTTTTATGTATGATTTGTTATCTTTGCAAGTCTCTTCGAATTGTCAGTTTGGTTTGGCCTACTAGATTGATCTTTCTTGCAATGGGAGAAGTGCTTAGCTTTGGGTTCAATCTTGCGGTGTCCTTTCCCAGTGACAACAGGGGCAGCAAGGCACGCATTGTATTGTTGCCATCGAGGATAAAAAGATGGGGTTTATATCATATTGCTTGAGTTTATCCCTCTACATCATGTCATCTTGGCTAATGCGTTACTCTGTTCTTATGAACATAATACTCTAGATGCATGCTGGATAGCGGTCGATGTGTGGAGTAATAGTAGTAGATGCAGAATCGTTTCGATCTACTTGTCACGGACGTGATGCCTATATACATGATCATGCCTAGATATTCTCATAACTATGCACTTTTCTATCAATTGCTCAACAATAATTCGTTCACCCACCGTAATACTTATGCTATCTTGAGAGAAGCCACTAGAGAAACCTATGGCCCCCGGGTCTATCTTCCATCATATAAGTTTCCGATATATTTTATTTTGCAATCTTTACTTTTCAATCTATACAACAAAAATACCAAAAATATTTATCTTATTATCTCTATCAGATCTAACTTTTGCAAGTGGCCGTGAAGGGATTGACAACCCCTTTATCGCATTGGTTGAAGGTTCTTATTTGTTTGTGCATGTACGAGGGATTTGCGTGTAGCCTCCTACTGGATTGATACCTTGGTTCTCAAAAACTGAGGGAAATACTTACGCTACTTTGCTGCATCACCCTTTCCTCTTCAAGGGAAAACCAACGCATGCTCAAGAGGTAGCAGCTCTCACTTTCAATATGTATCCAGATTGAGACTCAGAGTCATCTAGATCGGTATAAAAGCTTACATCAACGTAACTATTTACGACGAACTCTTCATCACCTCCATAACCGAGAAATATGTCCTTAGTCCTCTTAGGTAACTAAGGATAACTTTGACCGCTGTGCAGTGATCCACTCCTGGATCACTATCGTACCCCCTTCCCAAACTCATGGCAAGGCACACAATAGGTCTGGTACATAGCATGGCATACTTTATAAAACCTATGGCTGAGGCATAGGGAATGACTTTCATTCTCTTTCTATCTTCTGCCGTGGTCGGGCTTTGAGTCTTACTCAACTTCACACGTTACAATACAGGCTAGAACTCCTTCTTTGACTGATCCATTTTGAACTCCTTCAAAATATTGTCAAGGTGTATGCTTCGTGAAAGTCCTATTGAGCGTCTCGATCTATCTCTATAGATCTTGATGCCCGATACATAAGTAGCTTTACCGAGGTCTTTTATTGAAAAATTCTTATTCAAGAATCCTTTTATGCTATCCAGAAATTCTATATCATTTCCAATCAACAATATGTCATCCATATATAATATCAGAAATGCTACAGAGCTCCCACTCACTTTCTTGTAAATACAGGCTTCACCATAAGTCTGTATAAAACCATATGCTTTGATCACCTCATCAAAATGTATATTCCAACTCCGAGATGCTTGCACCAGTCCATAGATGGATCGCTGGAGCTTGCACACTTTGTTAGCACCTTTAGGATCGACAAAAACCTTTTGGTTGCATCATATACAACTCTTCTTTAAGAAATCCATTAAGGAATGTAGTTTTGACATCCATTTGCCAGATTTCATAAAATGTGGCAATTGCTAACATGATTCGGACAGACTTAAGCATCACTACGAGTGAGAAAATCTCATCGTAGTCAACATCTTGAACTTTGTCGAAAACCTTTTGCGACAAGTCGAGCTTTGTCAAACTAGGACAAGGGGGAGGCGCGCCATGGGGGGAGTCCTACTAGGACTCCAAACCTAGTAGGATTCGGGGCCCCCTCCTTCCATCTTACGCAGAGGGGAAAGGGGAAAGGAGGGAGAGGGAGAAGGAAAGGGGGGGCCGCGCCCCCACCCCTTGTCCAATTTGGTTTGGGCAGGGGGGAGGCGCGCGCCACCTCATGGGCTCGTGGCCCTTCTTCCCTCTCTCCACTAAAGCCCAATAAGGCCCATTAACTTCCTCGAGGGTTCCGATAGCCTCCCGGTACTCCTATAAATCCCCGAACCTTATCAGAACCATTCCGATGTCCGTATATAACCTTCCAATATATGAATCTTTACCTCTCGACCATTTTGAGACTCCACGTCATGTCCGTGATCTCATCCGGGACTCCGAACAAACTTCGGTCATCAAATCAGATAACTCATAATACAAATCGTCATCGAACGTTAAGCGTGCAGACCCTACGGGTTTGAGAACTATGTAGACATGACCGAGACACATCTCCGGACAATAACCAATAGCGGAACCTGGATGCTCATATTGGCTCCTACATATTCTACGAAGATCTTTATCGGTCAAACCGCATAACAACATACGTTGTTCCCTTTGTCATCGGTATGTTACTTGCCCGAGATTCGATCGTTGGTATCCTCATACCTAGTTCAATCTCGTTACCAGCAAGTCTCTTTACTCATTCCGTAATGCATCATCCCGTAACTAACTCATTAGTCACATTGCTTGCAAGGCTTATAGTGATGTGCATTACCGAGAGGGCCCAGAGATACCTCTCAGATACACGGAGTGACAAATCCTAATCTCGATCTATGCCAACTCAACAAACACCTTCGGAGACACCTGTAGAGCATCTTTATAATCACCCAGTTACGTTGTGACGTTTGATAGCACACAAGGAGTTCCTCCGGTATTCGGGAGTTGCATAATCTCATAGTCAAAGGAATATGTATAAGTCATGAAGAAAGCAGTAGAAATAAAACTTAACGATCATTATGCTAAGCTAACGGGTGGGTCTTGTCCATCACATCATTGTCCTAATGATGTGATCCCGTTCATCAAATGACAACACATGTCTATGGTTAGGAAACTTAACCATCTTTGATTAACGAGCTAGTCTAGTAGAGGCTTACTAGGGACACTGTTTTGTCTATGTATCCACACATGTATCAAGTTCCGGTTAATACAATTCTAATATGAATAATAGATATTTGGGACAATTCCATTTATCCCCCTAACTTGAGCCACCACCTGGCATTTGCCCCTAATTTTCAGGTATGCTCAAAAATACCCCTCTTCCGTCAAGTCACCTTACAGAAATGCCCTTCTGTGCCGTTACCGTCCGGTCAAAGGGGTTTGACCGTCTGGTGAATAGTAAATGGTGAACAGTAAATTCGCAAAAAATAGCAAAAAAAATCAAAAAAATCTGAAATTTTGGGGGATCGAAGATACTCAAGGGAGCAAGGCGCGTGCAAATTTTGGCACCGTTTGGACATTCCAGTAGCTCGTGTCACACGAAAAACTTTAAAATGTACGCTGTGAGCAGTAAATTCAAAAAACAATAGCAAGAAAATTCAAAAAAATATGAAATTTTTTGGCATCAAAGAGGCTGGGGTGCGCAAGGTGCGTGATTTTTTTTTTGCGTTCCGACACTGTAGGAGCTCGAGGAGAAAAAACAAAATTTGGCGCAGAAAACTTTGAAAAAAATGCACTATTTTGCTTTTTTTCTAGAGCACCTCGCATGTCATTTGATCACAAAAAATTGCAAGCGCCTTGCGCACCCAAGCCTCTTTGATGCCAAAAAAATCATATTTTAAAATTTTCTTGCTATTTTTTTTGAATTTACTGTTCACAGCGTATAGATTTAAATTTTTTCCTTTCCTACGAGTTCCTAGAATGTCCAAACAACGCGAAAATTCGCACACACCTTGCGCCCTTAAGTATCTTCGATCCCACAAAATTTCAGATTTTTTTGATTTTTTTGCTATTTTTTTTTCAAATTTACTGTTCCCCATGTTACTATTCACCAGACGGTCAAGCCCCTTTGACCGGACGGCAAGGGCATTTCTGTAAGGTGACTTGACGGAAGAGGGGTATTTTTTAGCATACCTGAAAATTAGGGGCAAATGCCAGGTGGTGGCTCAAGTTAGGGGGATAAATGGAATTGTCCCTAGATATTTTATCATGATATAAGGAAATATTAATAACAACTTTATTATTGCCTCTAGGGCATATTTCCTTCACTTCCTACATTAATAGTACTGCATGACAATATAGTTTTCACTCCATTATATGTTTTCCCATGTGGGAGATTGAAAGTGCAATTGTCACTCAGTTACGATTTTGGTGTTGATCACAATATTATTTGCGAGAACTAAGGTCGGTTACAAGCTTATCTCATGACATTGGCTTATCTATTTGGTCTACGGACTTCGATAACCTCATCTATTTAAAAAGGGAAAAAGACAAGTTCTTCATAGTCTCACAAAGTTTTTTGGTTACTTTTTGAGCCATAGGAAATCCTCACTATTAAGAGGGGTTGCAGAGATTAGGTAGTTGGAGAACTCAATTAAATTCCATATACAATTTTCTCTAATTATTTCAGACTTCGAAAGGGTTTTTCTCAAGTGTTGGAGCCCCACCCAGAGGACTGGGTGCTCAGGTCCTTTGTGGTCCGGGTGCCCTTTGGCACCAGAGAGGTTTGCCTCTGCCTCTGCCGTGTCCGGGTGCCCTGGGTCCCTAGACCTTCGGGTGCTCGAAGCTAGTGCCCCGTCTCTAGACAGTATGGGTGCCCGGGGTCTTGCCTCCCGAGTAGCCGCCCTCTGCGTTCTCCCCGGCTATTATGTCCGGGTGCTCGGACCCCTTTAGTTCGGGTACCCGAGGTTGCGGCTTTTTACACTTGAGGGGTATAAATACCTCCCTTCTTCCACCTCCTATCCCTAATCTCCCTCAAGCTTTTACCCGCCATTGCCAAACCAGAAAAAGCTCAATATCTCCATCCCCATCCACCCAAACTCTTCAATACTTTGGGGATTTGAGGATATTCACCCGATCTACATTTCTACCAAACCAATTTGCGTTGCCCTGACTCTTTCATCTTCATGCACTTGTTATTGTTGGGTGTTTGGGCACCCAAGAAGGAAGAGGTTACCGCAGAGCCACGTTCCATTGTGGTGAAGCTTCGTGGTGGCGCTAGGAGCCTACAATTTAGTTGTGGAGATTGCCCCAACCTTGATTGTAAAGGTCCCGGTTGTCGCCTTCAAGGTCGCCGCCAGTGGATTCACGGCATCTTGTATTGTGGGAGGGCGTGAGGAGAGTAGGGTGAGTCCTTGGGATGCTTGGGAGCATTGTGCCTCCCCCAAAGAAGGGAACTTCAGAAACACATCCTCGTCTCCATCATCTCCACTTGCAGTTACTTCTACCCTTTACTTTGTGCAAACTATTACCTTGTGTTTACTCTTGCTTGCTTGTGTTGTTTGTTGTGCTTGTCATATAGGTTGTCCACCTAGTTGCATATCTAGACAACCTAATTTATTGTTGAGCCTAAAATTTGCAAACAAAGTTAAAAATGGTTAGTCGCCTATTCACCCTCCTCTAGTCGGCCATACCGATCCTTTTAGTGCGCCTTTTCTCTTTGTATACGGACTCCACCTAAAGTACATGCGTGCGAGTGGGGGAGACATCGACCTAGAGAGATATGGTGTGTGCAATAGAGAGTGGTGAGTGTACGTGTGTGTGAGAGGATGTCTCCATGCGTGATAGATAGATAAAGCGGATATGTGTCAATGTGTGTGAAAGAGAGGTCTCATATATGTAGAGGGATGACCTACATAAAGAGAGAGGGGAGGGATCGGATGCGAGAGATATCGATAGAGGGAGGGAGCATAGGAGTGCGAGATCGATATAGAAGGGGCGAGTGTGTGCGTGTGCGCACGCGGCAGAGAGATAGAGAGATAGGCCTACTAGATGGGCAGAGGAATAGAGGGTGTCTGTGTGAGAGAGACCTAACCAGAGAGGCAAATGGATCAATGTGTGTGGGAGAGAGACCTGAATATAGAGGGAGATCGGTTGATGCCTCTATGTAAGAGAGGATGCCCGGAGAGACAAAGAGGGAGTCAGATTAATCCGAGCTAGGGAGAGTGTGTGTTTGTGTGTGTGTGTGTTTGTGTGTGTGTGTGAAAGAGAGAGAGGAGACCAAGTCTGAGACGGTGTCACGTACCTAGGTAGCAAGTACCATGTGTTTGTGTGTGTGCCAGAGCGAGAGTGTAGGGCTCGAACTCCCACACTAAACTTTCTCGATCCGATCTACATCGACATGTCAGGGATTCGGTGAACCGGCGCTCGAGGGGCGGACGAGGCCGTAACCAGACCATAGTGTTCTCGAGGGGAGCACATGGAAGCATCACTGGTGGTATGGGGGTCCCGACCGGAAGGCGGCGGCACTAGGTTGCCCTCGGGCCGCCTCGGTCAAACATTATTTCCCCCTTTACGAACCTGTTCCACGAAAGGTCTAAAACCTAGAAATTATTATGCATTATAGTGGTATTTATTATAAACCTGTCTCCCATTGACTTATTTTGTATGTCGCAAGTTGATTATTTCGCGTCACGTAGCTATTAACTTATTCTCTTTAACGAATATGTTGCTATTATGTGTATCCGTTCCTAATCGAGTAAACTTCTGATATATGTCCATATTCAAGTAGCACCTGCTCTGTATTTGTATCCTATAACATTCGTATTCGCATTTGTATCTATTTTTATGAAAACGGTAATGGAAAGAAGACTATTTTCAAGAGTTCACAAATTACGTACCATAATTTTATAGAATGCAGAGAATATGTTACAAGAAATGACGGAGGCAAAACAAGCTAAGCTAACGGCAATCATCCGCACCCACTAGAATATTATGGGCTTCTGTCTCATAAAGATTTAAAAAAACACCTAGCTCCTGCCGATCTCCAAGCCCGAACCTCATCAAGAATGTGGTTTACAAATTGAGGGATATTATGTTGCCGCGTCACATTCCCAAACATCCTCGCTCTTTCTTTGCTTCCACAAGCTCCAAGCGATAAGAATAACTAGTGAATCAAAACTCTTTCTGATTGGTTTCAGCAAAGCTTGGCCCGCACGATGCCACCACTCCTCCAGGTTGTCCTCCGCTTTGGGGATGCCGACATGGACAACTAATGTAGTGAAATATGCTTGCCACACATGTCGTGCATAAACACATTGCATAAGTATGTGGCCGGGAGTATCCTCTTCCTGCAGCAAGTGAAGCAATTGGAGGTAGCATTTTGTAGCCCATGCCGGAATCGATGGTCGGAGGTCCAGAGTCGGTATTGAATAGCAAGTCACATGAAGATTTTGCATTTAAGCGGCACCAAGCTTTTTCAGATATAGTGAGCGGATTTTGCATTTAAGCGGCACCAAGCTTTTTCAGATATAGTGAGCAGTGGGCAAACGAATCATGCCCTAGCATAGCATTTTGTAGGTTGATTGCGCCATGTACTGTCCAGTCGAACTCCACCTCCATGAGAAAACATCCGGGATAGCACTATTTAGCTGTATGTTCCTGACGACGGACCAAAGGTTCGAGAATTGTTGTAGACCTTGCGGACTAGCACCCACGTGGAAGAACACTATTCAATTGGCATCCTATCCGTTTTCCGTAAGCCTATTCATGAGCAGCCCGCCCTGACAAGCCTGACCCGAAAGCCTGGCATCTGGTCTAGGCATGGGCTCGACCTTTTCGTCCGAAGCCTGAACAGAGGCCGAATGAGTTTTAAATAATTGTTTTAATTTAAAAACCGGTATAGTACTATATTTAAATAAACTGAAAGTAATTACTGTAAATAAGAAGTGTACTGTTCAAATGTTTCAGGCCGGGCCGAATACGGGTTTGGGATTCTTGATTCGGGCTTTGTCAAGCCCGGCCCGTCCAGAGGGCATGCTCTGGTTCCAGCAAGAATGCTCGCTTTGCAGTTGGGGAGTGTGTCCACGTCATCGATCCGGGGCACTCATCCCTCCACCAATCAGCGCCCACCTCTCCTCCCCTATAAAACCCAACCCCCACCCCGCTCCTTTCCCCACACCATCTCAGTCCCTACCTTTCCCTTCCAGCAAACTCACACAACCCACACCACCGCAGCCCCCAACCCCACCCGAAGCAGCAGCCATGGCCCCCAAGGCAGACAAGAAGCCGGCGGCCGAGAACAAGGTCGAGAAGGCGGCGGAGAAGACCCCCGCGGGGAAGAAGCCCAAGGCCGAGAAGCGGCTGCCGGCGGGCAAGACGGCGTCCAAGGAGGCCGGCGGCGAGGCCAAGACCCGGGGCAGGAAGAAGGGCAGCAAGGCCAAGAAGGGCGTGGAGACGTACAAGATCTACATCTTCAAGGTGCTGAAGCAGGTGCACCCCGACATCGGCATCTCCTCCAAGGCCATGTCCATCATGAACTCCTTCATCAACGACATCTTCGAGAAGCTCGCCGGCGAGTCGGCCAAGCTCGCGAGGTACAACAAGAAGCCCACCATCACCTCCAGGGAGATCCAGACCTCCGTCCGCCTCGTCCTCCCCGGGGAGCTCGCCAAGCACGCCGTCTCCGAGGGCACCAAGGCCGTCACCAAGTTCACCTCCTCCTAGACTGACGGCGTGCAGTTGGTTTCTGCATCTGCATCTGTACTGTTGACTCTGCTTATCTATCTATCCGCAAGTAGTGGTAGCAGTAGTAGCACCTGTGCTGGGTGATTGCCAACGCTTTGTTGGCCCGTTGGTTGTAAGAACTGAAGTTGCTGCTTTGGCATACTGATGAAATCTATCTAGAACTGAAGTTATCTTTTTATCCTTCTGAAATGTCTGGCCCTCTTGGTATCTTGGTTGCTGAACTCTGGTTATCTGCAAACAGTGCTACTACTGAATTTGTTGGAATTTGGTAGTAAGAACTGAATCCAGTGGTGCAAACTGAGATTGAGAAATAATTATGCATTAGAGATTTGATTTTTTACTAGGTGCTTGAGCTAGTCCCTGCCATGTCCGTGCTTTCATACCGTAGCAGTGTAATTTGTGTTTCCAGATTCATGACCCTCCATCAGTAGGTTCTGTTTCTCCATTAGGCACAGAACCCAACGGTTTGCCTTACCATGTCCTGTCCTTAAGGTACAGTAGTTTACTCTGCAGTTTGTATATCAGCTGGCAGCAGCAGTTTTGTGTTACCCTCTGAATTCTGAAAATGGCAAATGTGAGTTGTTTTCGAGAAAAATTAAGCGTATGTTACTCTCGATTTCTTGTAGTAACTAAACAAGATGAGGCTCTAGGCCGGCGCTTCTCAGTTTCATTGCCTATCTGACAACTGAAGAAACCATGCGTGCCTTCTATGCACATTTGGTGTGCTGCTCCTTGTGGTGCTCTATAGTTAGATGCTGGCGTGCGTTCTGACCATGTTATCATATCGCAAGAATCGTGCTGGAATTGGAGTGTTGCAATCATAGTGTTTTTGGTTTCAAATTCCCTGGATACTCAAACTTTTGGCAGTTTGCAACTAGAGTGTGCTTGGATTCAAATCTGGTTCCAAGCTGCTACGGCGCAAAGGACGTTGGGATGAAAATGCACATGAAAAACCCGATAAGAATATTTTGCATCACCAAACCTACCTGCCTTTTCTGTTCTTGGATTGCACTTATTTTCCTTACATTAAACCTTCGATTAAATACTAAAAGGTCAATACAGGGCATGTGGGTATATGGACGCATAAACAGGAGTGATGCAGACGGGAACTTGACTCTATCAACGATATCTCACATTGTCAATGACGGAAAATAATGCAATCCACTTAATGTAGTAGCAAGCCGAAGTAGGCATCACATTTCACAGGCGTAGTAGGACCATGTAATCACTGAGTGGCAGACATCACATTGCACATGAAGAACTTAGGAGAAAGCTGAGACAGACATCACATTTCACAGGAGGAACTCGTACAGACTAACATTATCTGATAGAACTTGATAAATCGACCACAACTCAAAGGTTTCGCAGAGAGTTTCAGGGGTAGAAGTGACGCATCCAACAGTTATCAATGAAAAACCCCACCAAATAATATCCAGATCATATACAACCCAAGACCAATCAAATAGTTTGTCAGGTTCTGACGGTTGTTGAATCAAGCAACAGACGCTACTGCACCCATTCGCTAGTACATCAAGCTTACCAACTAGTCATCGTCGTCAAAGCGACGCCTCTGAATCTGTTGAACATACAAGAGTTAGCATGGACGGCAAAGGGGGATAAAGCTGACTGCATTTTAGTTGGATAGTTTTCAGATGAAGAGAACTTTGCACCTCGCACGATATGGAATTCTAATGAAGCTTAAGCCTAAACCCACTACTGTGCAAGCAAAGTAGATTTTCTTGAATGTAATGAACTCTCTTTATGCAACTATATGTCTTATGTTAAGAATCGATACAAGGCACAACAAGTAATGATGTACGCACCGTCACTTTGGTTTGTTTGCTTGTGTGGGTGTTGATTTGCTCCAGAAGTGAGATAAGCCTTTCTTCAGACACCTGCAGACAAGCAAATGCAATGTTGTTACAAGCAAGTTCTACCAAATATGTTGATATACGAGAGAAATGTGCTACATATCTATTATGGTATTACCTTTTCAGATATTCCACCAGTTTGTGCAGCTCTCAGCAGAACATCCTCCACTCCTCTTGCTTTATCAGGCTTGACCAAAGCTATGCGGGAGACTGCCAATTTTACAGAGTACAGATGTATTAAATTACATTTTCCGCTTAAATTATGCCACTTCAAAGAGCAGACTCATGCTTATTTCCCAGCCTGGCGTCATCTCTAATTAGAATATTTACTCCCTAAAAGAAAACTACTTGAAGAACCGCAGGAAATTTTCTGAAACACCTAAACGTTTTCCATATTGCTTAGTGGTAGACTGTTAAGTAATTGAACCTCTCAGTTGTTAAGAAAAGCAAGTACTCTGGCTCGAATTATTTGGCTGTAAATAAAAAAACAACCATCATACACAACAGAAATGGCATTAACAGAGAACTTACTTCTTTCTCTAGCTTCAGAAGACAGTATCTGAGCAAGCATCATCTGCCGGCGTTCCTCAGCTTCCCTGGTTGAGTTTGAGATACAAAGTCAGCTCAGTGTCTCCTAAAGCTTCACATGACATAGCGTAAGATGGAGGATAAGATAATCATGGGAATATGGTGGATAATAAGACCATACTGCTTTGCATCTTCCTGAGCCTTTTGTTGCCCTGCATTTTGTGGGCTTGCCTATAATTATGAAGTTAATCATTACATTCCAGTCAGTTAATCAAGAAAATGCACTTTTTTTCAGTACAGATTCAACTTCCACCATGCACTTAAGTAACTTACCGCACCACCACGCTGTCCCATTAGCTCTTGCATTCGCCTCTGCCTAATGGCCTCCAACTCTGGGTCATGGTCAGCCTACCAAGAAAAATATCGGTTTCAATAGATGGTATGTATTAGACGAATATAACAGTACCACAATTAAAACATACCAATGCACCCAGCTGGTCTAGATTCCACATGGGATTAAGCTTGCATGCAAATTTCAACAGTATATATACTTTGTCCGAAAACAGTAAATTGAAGAGCTGATTCCTATGAAGAAATCCGCGTGTATTATCAGACGAAGTGCCACTGGTGGCACAAACAACACTGCCGGAATCAAGATGCTGCGATGCACTTCTAGGCCAGCCAATTGGGTTCCAGGAACACAAAGCAGTCCCAGGTGGTGCTGTGACCATCAATTTGCCGCCCCTTCATTCGCTTGACAAAAATACACGCCAACAAGCAAACAAGTATGGCCCCTAAGGAGAACTCAATGCCTAAATTAGCATGCCGACAAATCCTTGTCTGCTCCTTACTCACTTCCTATTCGAAGTAGCAAGCAAAATCACAGGAGGCCAGCCAATGGGACTCGTGTTGTAACCGTCAATTTACCGCCCCTTCACTCGCTTGACAAAAATACATGCTGACAAGCAAACAAGTATGGCCCCTATGGATAACTCGACGCCGAAATTAGCGCGCCGACAAACCCTTGTCGGCTCCTCACTCACTTCCTAATCGGAGTAGCAAGCAAAATCACAGGAGCTCAGATATATCCACCGTTCTGCCTATACTGCGAGCACTTGCCATACGTACTACACAGGCTTCCTCGGCCTACCAAAACCAGCATCAGCTCAATCTGCCCGACACACCACCCACCGGCCAAGACATCAAAGCAACCGCACCACGTCAACACTGGAAGACGCAGCATACAAGGCCAACCGAGCCAACCAGTCAACAACCCACAGATCGCCGAAAACACCTAAGAACCCTAAGATTTAAGCGCGCGCTACAGGCCGAGATCGCCACACAGCCAACGAATCACAGGAAGCGAACCGCGGATCTTACCATCGCGCCCCTGGTGCACAGGGCCGGGATCGCCTCGCCGTCGTCCTCGCCGCGGCGCAGTGGATCCGCGGCGATGGGGTGGGGAGTGGCCGAGTGGGGAGATGGAATCCAGCCGAGCCGCCCTCCTCTGCTTTTCCCCCGTGGACACAACGCAACCCTTCTATAAAAAAAAAAACCCCGCAACCCTGGCTTTTCCATGCGCCGCACACCGTCAGCTGTCCGATCGGTTAGGGCGTTTCTCAACCGTCCGATCGGAACATTGGGGATCGCATTTCCGGCCCAGGATATATGCGCCGAGGCGGCCCTCCCTCTCGAGCTCCTCTCCACCCTCGCATCCAGCGCACGGCACACGCGGCGCGACATAGACAGAGACAGAGAGAGAGAGAGAGGGGGAGGGAGGAAGCGGCGAGGGTTTCGGCGGGCGAGATGGAGAACGGCGAGGAGACCTTCGTGTCCCCGACGGCGGCCGCGGCGGACTTCGGCTTCGGCTTCGGCCCGGCGCTCACCAACGGCGAGGGCCACGCCAAGGCCTACGACCCGGAGGAGATGGACGCGCTCCGCGCGGCCAAGCGCGACCTGGAGGAGAAGCTGGCCGAGGTGCGCCACGAGAACGGCTTCCTCTCCGCGGAGGCCGCCCGCCTCGAGGCGCTGGTGACCGGGGCCCGCGAGGACATCGCCGCCGCCGACCGCGCCGCCGCCAAGGCCGAGGGCGAGGCCGCGGGGCTGCGCGCCGAGGTCAAGCGCCTCCAGGGCCTCCTCGACAGCTCCGACCGCGACGCCGACCGCCCCCGGGGCGCCGGCGGGGACCTGGCCACCGCGCACCAGGAGAAGCTCGCACTCGAGGAGGAGATCAAGGCCCTCAAGGCCTCCGCCGCCGCCGCTGCCGCAGACAAGGAGGAGGCTGCTGCCGCTCCCTCGGCCAAGGAAGGGCTGGCGGCGCCTCACGGGAAGGTGGCCGCAGCCGCAGCCGCTGGAGCCGCCGCCACTGCAGCCATCACGGTGGTTCTCCTCAACCTCAAGAGGTAATCTGGTGCTCCTAATCCACGCGCCGGAAGTTTTTGCTCTGCTGCTATGTATGGCTCGTACGAGACTGGATAATCCTTTTCTGTCGGTGGCGCTGTTATTACTGGACTGGTAGTGTTATGGATTTACGTTCTGCTGGTTAGTAGCCTGATGAATCTGCAGAGTTGGGCACTTATATCGCGAGCCCTTATGTTTACGCACTTTGCCTTGCCATGGTAATAATATGTGAAGACTACGTGAGCCACCTGTTGCTGCTATTATGCTGCTGCATCTAATTTCTGTTCTTATCACTTCATTGGTTATTGTTCTGCATTCTGGGATTGTTGTGCTGTTGGCAGCGTTTATGTGAAATTGCTGTGATTGGAAATACGGTAGAGGACATGGTGAGTATTGACATATTGGTTGATCACTCGTGTTATCCACAACTGCTATGGCGTAAACATAGACTAGTAGCATGAAAGGACAGTTACTGAATTTACCAGTATTGAGATGATGATAATCAGTGGCAACTCTGCCTTAGGGGGAGGCGAAGCAGAATGATCCATTCTGTTCCTTGTGTTCTCTGATTGTTGTGCCGTCAGCAGCTTTTTATGTGATAAAATTGCGGTGATTGGAAATAGTGGAATGCTTGCTGAAATCTGAACATGAGAAACCATCTGTTTATTGCTGGGGATAAATCCATAGCATGTTTTCCTCCTATCTAAGTCCTGTTACCACTTCACTAGCCATTCTCTGTTCCTTGCATTCTGTCGTTGATGTGCCATCAGCAGCTGTTTATGTGATGAAATTGTCGTGATTGAAAATATAATCCATCGAGTGCGTTTTCTCCTATCCCTGACCTGACAGTTTTGAGCATATAGCTGCTCGTGAGCAAGTTATTTCAGCTGTTCATGGCAATGTGGTTTGTGACATTTGTCGCTGATCTTTTTGACTGCCATATTTTAATTGTGAACCTGAGTGAGATATTGATTGTTTGCATGTTTTGGGTTTTCATTCATAATTTCTGGGCTGAAATGCTTGCTGTGTGCTGGTGATGCTTTGTTACTTGTCTAGAGAGCTGCTGGATTATATTGCTAGTTTGATCAGTGTTTCGCAATGAACTTGTATACCTGGAGTAGTCTGCAGAATTATGGCTTCATGACTGTATGATCTTACAGGAAGTAGAGTATTGGCCTATAAATATGTTTGTTTCTCCCCTTTATTCTTCTGTTCTTTGCGTTCTGCTCATTGTGCTTTACTTTTTATGCAATGAAATTGCTGTGATTGCAATTTTTTTGGAGTGCTTTGCTGAGTGTGAGAGACCGGCCAGAACCACTTGTAGCGGGAGGCGTCCTATATTACATTTGAACACAGTTTACAGATAGGATTTAGAAATCCTTTACATGGAAAAGTTTCCTACTCCAACTTTGAAAGTATAGGACATTGAGAAGCCACTATGAGCTGAATTACACCAGTTGAAGGTAGGGTTGCTGTTCAAATTCAGCTTCATACTATGCTGGGCGCAGACGCGCAGTTGTGAACCAGCCCATTCAATTCTCTGGAGTCATCGAGGTTTTGAAAGAAAACGGCTATAGATGAGACCTGATCTTCCATTGGCCAGGGTTGGCTCTAATGTCCATGTTGGCTGCTGGCAATTTTTCCTGCGAAGAGGAGGGCCATTGCCTCAGCCTGTAGAGTGTAGAGGGGAACCTGCATTTTCATTGTGGCCTGGGAGGTCAGAAGATCAGCTCTGGAGCTACCATCATTCAAGCTGGAGAGGAATTCCAAGCCCTGTTATATTGGACCTGCAGAGTTGGTTCGGTTAAGATCTTGCAAATGTTTTAATCGGTCTTAGTTGAGGAGCCCCTTAATTGCTGCCTATGTTTAGTTTGAGCCCTGTCTATTCAGTTGGTTCCGATCGTTAAATATCAATAGTTTTGATGTTGGAAATATAGAAATCTACAAAGAATAGTGACTCGAGGAAACCCTCAGAAATCAACTCTCCTTTTGTTTCTTGATGATGAATGAGAACCCAATGAAGTCAGGATTAGCTTTAGAAATAGTATCGCAAAGGCATTGAATTTTTTCAGGTTGGCCAAGACCCTTGATATTCCAAATGAGACCTATCATAATCAAGAGATTTTGAAAGGGTGGGACAAGCCACAAGGCTTAACTTTAGAGAGGACTGTAGCCTGTAGTTGTACCGTAATCAAGAGAGTTTTTCTATTTTTGCGTTGGTCGTACTAGGATTTAACAGGGACCGTGTCATGCTGGGTACCCGCGTATACATATTCGGAGAGGGCGAAGCTTCGTGGAAGTTGCAAGTTTAGAGGGAAGAATGAAAGGAAGGCTTTCCGCAAACAAGTGTGTTGTGGGGAGAATAGTTGTGGTGTGTTGCTACTCGCGATAGCGATAGCACGCATGTTTGCAGGAACAAACGCTCCGGTGCCATGTGCTGCTGCTTGCCTATAGTAAGGAGTAGTACTTGGCATGCATGCTTGCAAGAACCAACTGTTTAGCCTTTCGTCATAGTAACAAGAAAAGAAAAAATGAGGAAAAGTGAAAAGAAAAAAGACTTTGTGGGCTCCTTTGGCTGCTTGAGAAGGACGCGCGGGCGGCAAAGATCTGCAGAGAACGACACATGAGAAGCTAAGCTATACTACTGAATCATGTTGATGCACAAGCTTGGTTGTCAAGGGTATAAAAGAAAAATCTATCTGGCAAGACCATTAGGAAAGCCCCCCCCCCCCCCCCCCCCCCCAATCTTTGCTTGCGAGTCTGTGGATTTGCCTCCCATTTGCCTGTTGCTCCAACGGCCGGCGGCGAGGAGAAGAATTTTGGTGCTTCGACTCTGGTTAGCAGACAAGTTAGGGTTTTAGTCCTCATAGAGACGTGCTCATCTTCGAGTTGGTCTTCCGGGTTTCAATCCTCTTAGACGGCGCTCTCACCTTGACATAATTTTTGTTATAGTTTGGATGCAAGAAAAATATACAAGTCCTTGTTGCAAGAAAAATATATAAACGAAAGGTTTAAAAACTTGTGAAGAAGGATTGAAAATGATATTTATTATCTTCATTTGTTAAGTACGTACATTTTATTTTACACTGAAGTACAAACATTGGCGGGAATACTGCTAACGTCTTTGAAAACAAGCTATGGCAAGGCGTTTACGTCCTTGATACTTGGCTTGACTCTGAATATCAGTAGGATTAACTTTTTTTTGCGAGGATCAGTACATATGATGAACTTATCTAGAAAGGATTCACGTCGACGAGTTTAACAGCATAATTTACAAATCATCGTCCTACAGGAGTTCCGAATTAAATACGTACTAATTGGCGTAGTAATAATCGAGCACGTAGTAGCATTGGACTGAGGAATAGTTTTCGGACGCTACGGGATCATACATAGTATAAGTATGTTCTCCAGATTGCCAGGAGAAGAGCACTGACGAAACTATGGTGGCGCGTGCGTCAGTCGAAGAGCAGCATGGCGTGGGGGCGCAACTTATACTCCCATGAGTTTTTGCTTTTAAAAAAGCAACAACAAGCTTATAATAATGGATTTTTCGCAAAAAAAAAAAAATTCTAAGAAGGAATGAATTATTGGCATTGGTATTTCCCATAGGAAAGAAATAAAATAAAATAATAATTAAAAAATAAAAACAATGAAGTTTTATAAGGAAAAATGAATTAGTGGCATTGGTATCACCCTTAAAGAAGAAAGAAAATAAAATAAGAACTAAAAAAATTAAAAAATGAAGTTTTATAAGAAAAATCAATTAGTTGCATTGGCATTACCTTTTAATAAAAAAATACAATAAGTAAACAATAAAACTTGCATACAACTCTGTGCTGAAAGTGTACTTCTTTGTAGCATGCAAAGAATAATCATATAGTTGTGCAATTTTCGCATATATTTTATAATATCTGTGTGTATATTTACACTCATCCAAATACCAAAAATACTCAGATAAAAAATAATTAATAAGGAAAAACAAAAACCAAAAGCAAAAACACATAAAAGCAGAAAAATAGAAAAAAAACAAATGGAGATAGGGGAGGGCTGTGCCGCGCGGGTAACGGGCTTCAGTCCATCAAGGAACTGACTTGCCCAAACCAGTGGTCCGTCAAAAAATCAGCCCAAAAAAAAAAAAGAACCACCGTGAAAAAAAGGGAAGCACAAATCTCAAAGTAGGAATCAACTGCCAACAAAATCGACTGACCAAATATCAATCTTCACAATATGTACACTTGACTAAAATGAAAGGGGAATACAGTTACACAAGTGAATGGTTGTGGGGTTGGGAGGAGGTACACAAATGAATTACGTGTTTTTGTTTTGTTTTTGTGAGGGTAGTATCCACTCCATCCCAAATTAGTTGTCTTAGATTTGTCTAGACAGTGCCAAATTAATTGTGTTAGAATTCAACAGGAACTGCGTCATGTGCATGCATGTTTAGTGGGAAGCTTCCAGGAAGCTGCAAGTTCGACGCAAAAAAAAAGTAAGCTGCAAGTTTAGTGGGAAGAAGAAAAACCTTCTCGCAATAGCATGCGTTTGCAGGAATCATGTGCTGCTGCTGCTTTTTTTTTTTTTTTTTTTTTTTTTTGCTTATACCAGAACATGCATGCTTGCAAGAACCAAACTGTTTTAGCCATCCATGGTAAAACGAATAATAAGAAAAGAAAAAAAGGAGGAAAAGTAAAGAAAGACTTTGTGGTCCTTTCCTTTCGCTGCTTGATGAGAAGGACGCCATGTGTTGAATTCTTTTCCTTCTTGAGATGTACCGAGCACAACTTGATACTAGGAACTAAACCGGTCACATTTGCCAAGTTAAGAGATCTGGGAGGAGCACCGATGTCAGCAAGTTAATGTATCTCGGGTGTAATTTTGTACTCATTCTGTAATGAAATATAAGAGCGTTTACCAGCAGTATTAAGCTGGTGGTTTTCTTTTTCCAAATCAAGCGCAGAAAACAATAGGAAACGAGTCAAAAGATTCACGCAAACGAGTTTAACTAACTGATAATTTGCAAACTATCTCTCTACAAGAGTTCCGAATTAAATAATACTGGAGTACTACTAATCGGCGTAGTAATAATAATGCAAGTAGTTCTCGGACGCTACGGGAACATACAGTACGTAGTATTACCAGATTGCCAGGAGAAGAGCACTAACGAAACCATGGCGGCACGTGCGTCAGTCGAAGAGCAGCGCGGCGTGGGGCCGCAGCTTCCTGCACACGATGTCGACGCCGAAATAGGAGATGCCGGTGGCCGTCGCCACGTCCCTGATGTGCCTCCTTGCGCCGGCGCGCTCCAGGGCCATGCAGACGACGGCCGCCGCGACGGTCTCCGCGTTGTGCCGCAGGTCGAGGGCGCCCTCCTCCAGCCTCCGCGCGGCCTCCAACGCCGCCGCCGCCTCCCGGTCCCCCAGCCCGAGCAGCGGCCCGAAACGGCGCAGGCAGCCGGAGACGGGGACCACGCCGACGCCCGCCGCCTGCCCCGCCTCCTCCTCGCCCAGGCGCTTCCTGATGTGCGCGATCAGCTTGCCGATCTCCTTCCTCGCCGCCGCGCTGCCGTCGGCCGTGGCCATGGCCAGCTCCCTCAGCGACCGCGGCGAGCCCTCGTTGCGGCACGCGATGGAGAGGCAGGCCGCGTAGAGGCTGCCCATGTCCCGGAGGGTCCGGCCATTGCCCCAGCGGCAGCCCGGGCCGCGCGGCCACGCCCTCGCCTCCTCCATCTTCCTGAACACCTCCTCGGCCCGATCCCCGACGGCGGCCGCGAGACCGAGCCGCTCCGCCATGCCGGAGATGGACGCGTCGAACTGCTCGGCCCGGGTCCCGTCTCTGCCTGTGCCCGGCCCGATCCCGAGCCTGAGCCCGACGCCGATGCGCGCCATGGGGACGGGCGGCGAGCCTGAGCCCGGCGTCGACGCGTGCCGTGGGGACGGGGGCCGTGCGTCGATCGCGAGGAATGGGATGCCGAGGATGCGATCGCACTCGGCGCACGCGACGTGGTCGAGGCAGATGCAGCCGACCACCGCCGCCGCCGTGACGCGCCCGCCGTCCGGGTGGGCGGCGCGCCCCTCTGCTACCAGACTGGTTTCCATTGCGTGGCAGTGAAAACGGTAGGATGGCGTGCCGCTGCGGTGCGTTTGGCGGCCGCCAGATCCCCTGAGCCTGGGCGGTTCCTTCTTGTTACGACCCCTGAACCCTGATCGTGGCCTCGTGGGCCATATCATCGTTTTTTTTTACTCGACTACAAATCTGACCTAAGATTTTTGACATGACAATCAAACCTTTTTTGTTGTCAATTCCTGAATCACTCAGTGCGAGAATTCTGCGCAGTGTTCAATTCTCAATGCCGAACTGGAAAGTCACCCGAGCCAAATCAGGAGGTCAATAATTGAAGGTCGAGACATACTGAAACTAAGGTCTTATAAGAAGAATAGGTAATGGGGAGATGACTAACATTCGGTTGGACAACTGGATATCTAGGGATGTTATCATGAGACCTTATGGGTGCAGAGTTGGTAACCCTCCCGAACTTGCGTCACATCTTATTGACCATACATCTGCTACATGGGATCATGTGAGACTTGAGGAATTGTGCTTGCCAATTGATATCCCTGTTATCGTCAGCATACCTCTTTGCACAACAGGCATCGCTGACAGTTGGGCTTGGAACTTTGATAAAAGTGGGATGTTTACTGTGAGATCCGCGTATAGAATGATGATAGATACTAAGATGAGGAGATGGGTTTGGCTGGATGGCCTGTCGGGATCTTCCAGTATGGATCGTGACTCGACTTCATGAAAATTATTGTGAAAAACTCCGGTCCCAGGTAAAATAAGAATGTTCTTATGGCGTTTGGCGAAACATTCTCTCCCCACAGAAGATGTCAGAGCTCACCAAAACATGTCAACTACGAGTACTTGTGGTCTGTGTGGTGCAGAGGATTCTTGGCGACACTCTTTGCTAGAGTGTTCGATGGCTTGATGCGTGTGGGCTTTGGTTGATGGAGGTTTAGCAGAACACCTGTGCGAGACAACTGAACTCAGTGCGAGACAGTGAATTTTCTCAATGATAGATACATTATCAAATGTTTCATTTGTAAGATTGGCTGTCACACTCAGGGCCATCTGGTGGGCACGTCGAAAGGTAATTTATGATGAGATTTTCCAGAGTCCATCGGCCACACACGGGTTTATATGCAGATTCATTAATGAGCTGAATATGGAGCAGGCGAAAAGTTTCGGAACCACTGGGTTGCTGGGCAGAACAAGGGTGAGACCGAAGACACCCCCGCCATGATATATGAAAATACATGTGGAGCAGCTGAGGGAGTCCTGGACTAAGGGGTCCTCGGGCGTCCGGCCTGTTAGCCATGGGCCGGACTGATGGGCTGTGAAGATATGAAGACCGAAGACTCTACTCGTGTCCGGATGGGACTCTCCTTGGCGTGGAAGGCAAGCTTGGCGACCAAACGTGAAGATTCCTTTTTCTGTAACCGACCTGATGTAACCCTAGATCCTTCTGGTGTCTATATAAACCTGAGGGCTTAGTCCGGATCGACAATACTCATAACCATAGTCATACAGGCTAGACTTCTAGGGTTTAGGCATTACGATCTCGTGGTAGATCAACTCTTGTAATACTCATATTCATCAAGATCAATCAAGCAGGAAGTAGGGTATTAACTCCATAGAGAGGGTCCGAACCTGGGTAAACATTGTGTCCCCCGTCTCCTGTTACCATCGATCCTAGACGCACAGTTCGGGACCCCCTACCCGAGATCCGCCGGTTTTGACACCGACATTGGTGCTTTCATTGAGAGTTCCACTGTGCCGTCCCCAAAAGGTTCGATGACTCCTTCGATCGTCAACGACGATGCTGTCCGAAGGGAAACCTTCCTCCCTGGACAGATCTTCGTGTACGGCGGCTTCGGACTGCGGGCCAACTCGCTTGGCCATCTGGAGCAGACCGAAAGCTACGCCCCTGGCCATCAGGTCAGATTTGGGAGCTTGAATTACGTCGCGGACATCCGCGGAGACTTGATCTTCGACGGATTCGAGACCGCGGCAGCCGCTCCTCGCCACCACGATGAACATGACGTAAATCTGTCATCAGACCACGCCCAGGAGATAGCACCTGTAACTGCTCTGGCCTTAGATCCGGAGCAGATCATGCCGTCCGACGACGGGAAGCTCAACCCCGCCTCGGATGTCGCAGTCCCAGCGGCGTCGGAGCCGCACACAGACCCAACCTCGAGTGGAGTCTGTGTCATCGGAGCCCCGGACTCATCTCCGGCTACAGATTCCGAACTATGCGTGTCCACATGCGTCGAGCTCGATCGGTCATCGATCGTCGAATTCAGTTCCGCGGACATCTTCCGGCACTCGCCTTTAGGCGACATGCTCAACTCATTAAAAAATCTATCCCTAGCGGGGGACTCTCAGTCAAATTATATCCGGTTTGAACTGGAGGCTGATGATGGAGAATTTCGTTTCTCACACACCGCCCACTTCATAGCCACTATTGAAGACCTAACCGACACGCTCGATTATGACTCCGAAGACATCGACGGTATGGACGATGATGCCGGAGAAGAAGAGGCCCAAACCACGCCGTTCACCGGACAATGGACGGCCACTTCCTCATATGACGTATACATGGTGGATACGCCAAAAGATAATAGCGGCGATGACAAAGAAAACCCAGTGGAGGATGACCCCCCTAAGACACAACCAAAGCGCCGGCGTCAGCGGCGCCGCTCTAAATCGCGTCGCAGCAAAGCGAGCAACACCGGCACAGGAGACGACAACACTCCGGACGGTGCCGAAGACATAGAAGACCCCGACGAACAAACTGCCGAACAGGACAATCAGGAAGACGGGCAAGTCAGCCCTGATGAATAGGCCATAAATGAAGACTCGGAGGACGGTAGTTATCATCCGCTCTCTGAGGAGGAGGTGAGCCTCGGCAACGAGGACTTCATCGTGCCTGGGGAACCCCTCGAGCAGGAGCGCTTTAAGCGCCAGCTAATAGCCACAGCAAGGAGCCTGAAAAAGAAGCAGCAGCAGCTTCAAGCTGATCAAGATCTGCTCAACGATAGATGGACTGATGTCCTGGCAGCCGAAGAATACGGCCTTAAGCGCTCAGCCAAAAGTTACCCGCAGTGTAAATTGCTACCTCAGTTCGATGATGAGGCGTTGGAGCCCATACCATCATCGCGCAATGCGGCTGACCGACCGCCACGGGGTCGGGACAAGGCGGCAACTCAAGCCGAACACCAGCCCGCTCCACCTCAACGTAAAGGTAGAGATAAAATAGCTCGGGGACATACCTACGACCTGCGGCAAAAACTGGACAATAATGCAGGACATGCTAGATCGATCTACGGATCGCGAGGGCGTGCCCCGACACGAGACGACGGCCACCTATTCGGACGTAACAAGCCTAGTCACGCCCGGGCCGAACACCGCAGACGGACTCCATCGGAGCTACATCGCGATGTGGCCCAATATAGAGGCGCCACACACCCACTCTGCTTCTCTGATGAAGTAATGGTACACGATTTCCCAGAAGGGTTTAAACCCGTGAATATCGAATCATACGATGGAACAACCGATCCCGCGGTGTGGATCGAGGATTTTCTTCTCCATATACATATGGCCCGCGGAGATGACCTCCATGCCATCAAATACCTACCGTTAAAACTCAAAGGACCAGCTCGGTACTGGTTAAACAGTCTGCTGGAAAACTCTATTGGCAGCTGGGAGGACTTGGAAGACGCCTTTCGCGACAACTTCCAAGGTACATATGTCCGGCCACCAGATGCCGATGACTTAAGTCACATTGTCCAGCAGCCCGGAGAGTCAGCCAGGAAGCTCTGGACTAGGTTCTTAGTTAAAAAGAACCAAATCGTCGACTGTCCGGACGCGGAAGCCCTAGCGGCCTTCAAATACAGCGTCCGGGACGAGTGGCTTGCCCGCCACCTCGGTCAAAAAAAAACAAAAATCCATGCCAGCCCTTACCGCTCTGATGACCCACTTTTGCGCGGGAGAAGACAACTGGCTCGCTCGTAGAAGCACCGGCGCCAATGATCCGGGCACTTCCGAAGTCCGAGACGGCAATGGCAAGCCATGACGTAGCAAGCACGAGTGTCGCAATAATAATAAACAAACGCAAGACACAACGGTCAACGTTGGATTTAGCGGCCCCAAACGCGGTCAACGGAAAAAGCCATTCAAGGCAAACAGAGATGGACCGTCCAATTTAGACAAGATATTGGACAGGCCATGCCAGATTCACGGCCACCCCAATAAACCAGCTAATCACACCAACAGAAGCTATGGGTCTTCAAACAGACCGGCAAGTTAAATGCTGAACACAAGGGGAAGAGGCCGCCCGGCGACAGCGACGACGAAGAGACTCGCCAGCCAAAAACCAGGGGTCAGAAGCAGTTTCCCCCCGAAGTAAAAACAGTGAACATGGTATACATGACACACAATTCTACAGGGGAGCAGGAGAAGCACTCCCTCCGGACTGAGGATCATACTACGGCAACCTCAGCCGAACTACAAAGCGGTCTTATTAAACCGCTTACCTTGTCGGCCATTAAGCCACCGGTCTCCATCCAACAGGATCGACCAATTTCGGAGCTGGACTAGCAGTTCGGCTTCCGCCGTCCTCCTCATATATCTACGAAATCGGTACCGCGCATACATAACTATGCACTTAAGATACCCTGGGCATCGGCGGAAGCAATATACGGACGAGCCTGCAAGTACTCCCATAAACCTCTTTTTTCTTCTCTAACTACTCTTTCCTTTTCGTTATCCTTTACCACAGGTGGCTCAAAGGCGGGTCATCCCACGGACTCTATTGAAGTCCGGATTCATATACTCACCCAAAGGCTATTCCCGTCAAGGAACCCCTTCACCAAGGACAGGCAGCGCGGACGTGCGACAGGATGTCCAAAATAACTTTTTGTAGACCGCACTCTCTATCTTGAGCCTGTAAGATGCCATTTTCCTCAGCCTTCGACCCCTGGCATGTCAAATAGCCGGGGTTGCGGCTTTGTAATCTATACAATAACGATCGGCAGGTCACTCAGGTCCCAGCGGACATAATCCGTATTCGGTATCCATTTTTTTCTTCTAAAAAACTGAATTTTACCTCTTTTGTTGTTTCACACACCTCGGCATAACCTGCCAGGGGCTCGGTATGGGAACAAATGAGTTGCCGACAAAGTCCGAACAACTCTATAGCACACTTCGGCGTCGCGAGTTTGGCCTTATATGCGTCAGCTCCGAATCATGTCTTGGGTCAATAGTTGGGTTGGCCGGCTCCTGTGCTTGCTACCTTACGTTCCGCTATATTGGCTAAGGTAGTAAAGGGAGAACTACTACGGTGCTTCCGGTTCATCTGGTCAAGCACCTCAGTAGAGAAAGCCGAAAACTGACTGTCATGATGCGGCGAGAGCTGGTCAACCACTCGACGACTTATTGGAATCTTTCGTGATTCCCTCCGTATTACACGAAGGACCTTTCTTCAGGTCATACATGTAACGCACCTTATTGGGATAACCGCGTACATACCAGGGGCTATATCGTAGACCCACCATAAAACTCCTATGGCTAAGTGAAAGTTTTAACGCCCTATAGTCCGATTGCCTCGTTCGCCGCATTGACACCTCCTTCATGGACCAAGACGTTGGATTAAGAGTGATCAAATGCTTTTCCGAATACCCCCGTACTTCCTACGAGGGGGCTGAAGCCGACGACTGGAAAACTTCCAGATTATACACAAACGGCCGCACAGGAGGAACCAAAGCTTTTAGGGAACACTAAAATGAAAATAGCTTTATTATCTTATAACATTGTCTTTTACAATTTCCGTACACTTCACTCGAATATTATGTCTTTCGAGCATTGACCCTCTATTAAGTGGGCAGCCTCTAAGACATCATCGAAATAATGCTCTGGTCCGTGGTGGTCCTTGCCCTTGGGTGGACTCTTCGCTGCAACATCGACGACCTTCATCTTCGTCCAGTACGTCTTAACACGGGCAAAGGCCATCCGTGCACCTTCAATGCACGTTGATCGCTTAACAGCGTCGATACGCGGCACTGCGTCAGCAAGTCGCCGCACCAGACCAAAATAACTATCCGGAGTTGGCTCGGTCGGCCACAGTCGGACCACGACGTCCTTCATGGCAGTGCCGGATACCCGGTGAAGCTCGGCCCATTGGATCATCTGTTCGTTCAGCAACAGTGGGCGCCCTGACGCACCGAATTGTGACCAGAAAAGCTTCTCTGTTGCATGCCCTTCTTTCGCTTGGTAAAACTGCGCGGCATCGGCAGCACTCTTTGGCAAATCCAATAAAGTGTCTAGAGAACTCCACACTTGGTTAAGCGGGGCATAATTCGGATCGCCGAACTTAGTTTGTAACAAAAATAGCTTACCAGCCGCGATTTCCCCAGCTTGCCGGACCTCCTCCCGGGCCGCTCTAGATTCGGACCACGCTTCTTTCGCCTCTCGTAAGGCCTTGGCAAGATCAGCAATTTTGGCTTTATTATCATTCTCAAGGAATTCACAATGGTCAGCAGCAGCCTTCAGTTCACGCGCCATCATGGATATTTTCTCCTCACTTTGGCACCCAGCAGCATGTTCGGCCTTTAACTTGGCAGACGCCTTTTCGGCAGCCGCATTAGTAAACCGGGCTTGCTCCTTGGCCCGGACTAGCTCCGCCCGAAGAATCTCCACTGCGGCAGCACCATCTGCAACCATGCATAGCTCAGTATACAGTCTTCAGAGTCACGCTTATAATATAAAGCACATGCATGTAGTGACTACCCCCAAGACATACCTTGCGCCTCGTCAAGCCGCCTGTTGATAAGCATGATGTCATCATCCGACACATCGAGCTTTCGCTGCAGATCAGCAACCTCTATAGTTCGGGCAGTCGCCAAGGAAGTAACAGCCTGCGTTTCAATTAATTAGATTGCTTCCTGGGCATATCTTTTTTGATCCCTTGATCGCCTCCCTTTGGAAGCAAATCGGAGTCTCAGGGGCTACTACCTATACACAGGTGCAGTTTGTGAATAAAACACAGTCAAAATTTTTTACAGTCCAAACCTCGAAACCTCTTAGCAGGCTCGTGCAGGCTTCAGTCAATCCGCTTTTCGCGGATAGAACTTTCTCAACCACCGTACCCATCAAGGTACGATGTTCCTCCGAGATGGACGACTGTCGCAACATGTTCGTCAATATATCCGGCGGTTCAGGACCTCCGGAAGTTGCCGTAGGAGTACGTCCTCCCTTTGAAGGGATCCGTTTATTCGTCCCTAGTGTTGTCTCCGGCCGTAGGCCGGACAGTTCGGGGCCTTCGTTGTTGGCCCCCGGACCCTGGGCTACCGAAGTATCACCTTCGGGGTGTGTCTTCATCACCCCTCGCACCACTTGTTGATCGGGAGAGACCCTCCGGGAAGACACCTCGAGGTCGTCCGCCCTATTGGGCGAGGAGACCAGCGGAGGTGTCTCGCTTTCAATCATCTCCAGGAGAAGATCCCCCGAGGAAGAGGATTGGTGAAGAAGGCTGTGTGCCGAGCTGCAAAAACATATATTCTAGATGTTACCTTGGTAACAGGAAAGGAGCGGGATATGTTCAACAACATCCTTATTCACTTACGATTCGGCTAGAGGCTTGTCCTCATCGTGGGACTGTGCGAGGACGCCATCCTCCAAGCCCGAGCCGCCTGACTGGGGCACCTTGCCTTGCTTGGAAGCCCTTTCCTCCCACTCTTCAGAGGCAGCCCTTTTCTTACCCTGAAGGGAAGAGACCTTGATTTCTCCTTCACTTTTGTCTTCGGACGATGGAATTTTGATTCCCCTGGACGTAATGTCTGATATACCTTCGGGATGGAGGCCGCTTTTGGTCCTCCCGCTTCCCGCCTTGTTCTCCTCCACAGGCACCTGGTATGGTGCCGGGGCCAGCATCCTTGTTAGTATGGAATCCGCTGAGTCTTCGGGGAGGGGGGCCGAACACCTAATCCGCTCCGTTTTCTTTATCCAGCCCTGGAAGAAGACAGTTTGCTCAGCAACATAGTACGGCGTACTTAACTAGAAAGAGCTCGGGAGTCGAGCGCTTACCGAGGTATCCGTATGGTTGCAGTCGAGGCCGATGTCCTCGGTGGTGTCCGGCCATTGTTTTCGTTTCCCGAAAAATAGCTTCCACATCCCTTTGTGCGTAGTGCCGAAGAAGTGTTGGAGGGTCCGTGGTCCTTCCGGATTAAACTCCCACATACGGAGCGGCCAGCACTAGCATTACAGGGCTCGGCGGACTAACATTACCTAAATCACGATGAAGAGATCGATGTCCTTCTCAAGAATGCTTCGGATGCGACTCTGTAGAGTCTGCACTTCATCGATGGATCCCCAGTCCAGCCCCTTATTAATCCATGATGCAAGCTGTAATGGAGGGCCAGAACGGAATGCAGGCGTGGCTGCCCACTTTGTACCGCGGGGTTCTGTGAGGTAAAACCACTCCCGCTGCCATTGGTCGGAGGTTTCGGTGAAAGAGCCTTTTGGCCAGGGAGTATTGGTAAGCTTGCTCACTACAGCACCACCGCACTCCGCCTGTTTCCCCTCGATCACCTTCGGCTTCACACTAAAGGTCTTGAGCCATAAGACGAAGTGTGGGGGAACTCGGAGGAAGGCCTCACACACGATGATAAACGCCGAGATGTGGAGGAAGGAATCTGGGGCTAGATCGTGAAAATCTAGTCCGTAATAAAACATGAGTCCCCGGACGAAGGGGTGAAGAGCGAATCCTAGCCCTCGGAGGAGGTGAGAGATGAAAACTACCCTCTCGCCGGATCTGGGAGTCGGAATAACCTGTCCTTGAGAAGGAAGCCTGTGGGGGATCTCCGCAGTCAGGTATCTGGCCGCCCGAAGCTTCACAATGTCCTCCTCTGTAATAGAGGAAGCCACCCATCGACCCTGTGGGCTGGGCCTGGACATGGTGGGGGAGCTTGAAGCAATGAAGGTGAACCTGGGATGCTAGAGCTCGAGGTTGGAAAGGCTGGGGAGAAGTTTGGCGTGACAAGCGACGACCCTTGGCTCCTTTATAAAGGCAACGGGTATCGAACGCCTCCTCCTAAGCCTGAAAACCTGCCTATTCCTAAGGAATCTTTCCAGTGGAACGGTTGGGTTACCCACGCTCGCATTAATGAGAATCCCGCGATAAGGGGGACACGATCTCCGCTTCGACAAAACCTTCCAATAGAGACCGCACCTCGAAACGCGGAACGGCAAGACAAGAAACGGTTCGAAATAATGACAGGACAAGCATGATGTCATGTTACAAAAAGTTGTCGGCAGATTGAACTCGTGAAATATTATATTCTCTATGGGTGTGTGTGTGGTACTTGTGTTGCAGATCCGGACACGAATGTTCGTCCGAAGACTATCCTGGAGTGTTCGGAAATGGGAACCCGCCTTGCAATGCTGATGACAATCTGCGCGCCGGACACCTCGTCATTGAAGCCTGGTTCAGGGGCTACTGAGGGAGTCCTAGACTAAGGGGTCCTCGGGCGTCCGGCCTGTTAGCCATGGGCCGGACTGATGGGCTGTGAAGATATGAAGACCAAAGACTCTACTCGTGTCCGGATGGGACTCTCCTTGGCGTGGAAGGCAAGCTTGGCGACCAAACGTGAAGATTCCTTTTTCTGTAACTGACCTGATGTAACCCTAGATCCTTCCGGTGTCTATATAAACCGGAGGGCTTAGTCCGGATCGGCAATACTCATAACCATAGTCATACAGGCTAGACTTCTAGGGTTTAGCCATTACGATCTCATGGTAGATCAACTCTTGTAATACTCATATTCATCAAGATCAATCAAGCAGGAAGTAGGGTATTACCTCCATAGAGAGGGCCCGAACCTGGGTAAACATTGTGTCCCCTGTCTCCTGTTACCATCGATCCTAGACGCACAGTTCGGGACCCCCTACCCGAGATCCGCCGGTTTTGACACCGACAGCAGCCAGTGCAAGAAATGAGGCGAGGGCTGCGGTGGCGGCTGTATGTCGCGATGGAGACAGAAATTATATGGGAAGCTCCTCCTTGGTAATTTATGGCATAAATGATGCAACGACACTAGAAGCTATTGCATTTCGGGTGGCTTTATCTCTAACGAAAGATCTCATGCTCCAAAATTTTGTTGTAGCCTCATATTCGAAACATATTGTCAAGGACATAGAGAAAGGAAGTCAGGGAGCACATGGGAACATCATCAGGGAGATTAATAGTAGGTCTCAATTCTTTAATTGTATTTTTTCCTTTGAAGGCCGAGCTACTAATAGCAACGCCAGTAGGTTGGCCAAGTTTTTGCATTCTCTTGATCAGGGGCGACATGTCTGGTTGGTCCAACCCCATGATCCATTTTGTATCCCACATCATGTGGATTTTGAGCAATAAAACTTGGTAATACCCCTAAAAAATCAAACCTTTTTTGTGAAAAATAATGTTCCTCGAGGATGGCAAGTGTTGGTGAGCATGACAAATCCGACTCATTTATCCTTATCAGAAAATTGTCATGGTTGCAAACTAAATTTGTTATCATCGCGTCAATATAAATTGTCATGAAAAATGCCAGATTTAACATGTTTAAAAAATTCTCATCAGATTTTTTGTGTACCCCTTCTTACCAAGTTTTTTTGAGACAAGCCCTTCTTACCAAGTGTATTTGAAACTCAGAATGCTTCAGGCCTTTGGGTAGACTTACTAAAAGCCAAATGTTTCCCGAACGACACTTTATTTGAGTCCTCAAAGCGTGGATCGACCTTTTGGAATAGGATCCACGCGGTCAAACCAACTTTTGCGTTAGGTGCCCAATTCCATGTCCATAACAGGAAATCCACGCGTTGCTAGCAGGACTTGTGGATGGGCAGCGAGCCTCTCTGGATGGAATTACAGTCCCTCTACGAACTCACTACTAACACTGACATTTAGGTGGCCGATGAATTGGGTGCAATGCTTCCGTTTGTTTACTTCAGAAGTGCACTCTCGCCGGCTGAAGGGACCAGCTGGTCACAGATGTACAGCAGGCTAACTAGCCTGCTGTTCTACGAAGCTCAAGATGGGGTTTCTTGGAAGCTTCCGAACTCATGCCAGTTTTCGGTCAAATCTCTCTATTCCAAGCTCACTAAAGGGCCAACCCTTGACATCGCCAAGGGCTTTGGGAAGCTGGCCCGTCTCTGAAAATAAAAAGGGTTAATTATCCTTTTGCCCTTAGTGGTGTCCATGTGCTCGGTTTTGCCCTCAGATGCGAATTGTGCTCAGTTTTGTCCCTAGTCCATGCGCAACTACTATGACGAGGCCAAACGGCCAGATTTTAGTCCATTCTGTCCGCCGGCATTAGTGGTTGTGGGTCCGGAGCTTACACGTGGGACCGCGTGGACGTGGGTCCGGAGCTGACATGTGGGCCCGTGCAAAAAAAATCCCCAAATCATTCGTAGGGTTCTAGCCGGCCAACTCGACGCCCACTCTGCCCATCCGCCGGCCGGCCGTCCTGCGCTGCCGCCAGCACCTGCGCCGCCACTAGCTGCGCTGCCGCGGCCGCGTTCGTCCTGCTCCACCGCTACCTGCTCCGCCCGCCACCTTCCTGCAACGCCACGGGTGGGGAAACCGCCACCTGCTCGACCCGCGGCACGGCCTCCTTCCGTGCCCCGGCCGGAGCGCTCAAAGGTGGGGGGCTGCTGGAGCTGTTTGAACTAGGAGGAAGAACCCCAGGGCGAAATGGCGAGCAGCGGTGACCCCGGAGATCCGCCGCGTCCACGACTGGGTTCCCGAGGGGTAAGTCACGCCTCCTGTTTAGATTGAGCTTAGTTGTGCATTTGAACAGTCGATTCGAGTTGGTTTGCCCGATTAGTGTGCTGATAGCGTCTCTGTTTTTCGTCGGTTAGGATGGAGTTGCGGTTTGCTTTCTTGGTGCACATTAGAAGGGACCGGTACATCTTCAATGCAAAGAATAAGAAGAAATTCCAAGGAGGTTTCAGTTATCGGTTGCCAATGGCTAGTAATTGGAGTTTCAGACAATCTGGGGAGGTAATTTGTAGCCAATATCCTTGGGGTTTGCTTGATGAAGTGGTATACAAATACTATGATGGGGAAAATAAATGGGTGACAGTTAGTAATGATGAAGAGCTGGCTACCATGTTTGCTAGGCATAAGGAGAAAGAGAATTTTCATGTGAGGCTGCAAATTGATGTGCTTGAGCGGGCATTTGGACCTAGGATGGCGGGTGCAACATCTCGGGGAGAACCAAGTCGTCGTAATGGCATCTCTAGCCAGAACAGTTCAGTTAGTGCATGGCGACGTGGTGGCTCGACAAGCGTGGGCACCGGCAGTAGGGTCCCCCTTGAAGTGGAGCCTGATGACTAAAATTCTGGGGTTGATGAAGAGAAGCTATATTCTGATGTTATTTAGAATTTATGATGGGCACCTCAGGCTGAAAACCAAGATGAGGCTCACAATGCAGTCCGTGTGGATGATGACGCGGTGGGTGAGGACGAAGACCTTGAAGCTGTTGAATGGGACCCTTTGAACCCTCATATGGAAGAAGGTACCATTTTTGCATCCATGACTGAGTGTAGAAATGCACTTGTGACATACTGCATCAACGTAGAACGTACTTTCAAAGTTGACAAGAGCGATCAAGTACGTTACAGAGTGCACTGTCCGACTGAGGGTTGTCCATGGAGGATGCTCGCATCTAAAATGCGAAATAGCACGAATGTTCAGGTCAAAGTGAACCCTTTTAAGCACACATGCCAGGAATCAACCCTTAGGAAGGATACAATCAGTAGAGCCAAGTCAAGATGGGTGGCAGAAGAAGTAAAGAAGTGGGTGAAAGAAAACCAGCAAGTGGGTCCAAAGGAATTGCAGAAGAACATCAAAGACAAGTTCAAGATAGATTTACCATACATTAGGTTGTTCAGTGGTAAACAACATGCTATGGATTCTATTTATGGTAACTGGCAGGAAAGTTTTCAGTTGTTGTATTCATTCAAAGGTGAAGTGGAGAGGACTAGCCTAGGTAGTATTGTAGATATTGACCACCACACCGTGGAGTACACATTCAGGGGAGTGACAAAGACAAAGGAATGCTTTAGGAGGGTTTTTGTCTGCTTTGAGGCTTGTCGCCGAGGTTTTTTGGCAGGCTGCAGGCCTTATTTGGCTATTGATGCCACTTTTCTCACTGGGAGGTTTAAAGGACAGTTAGTAGCAGCTTGTGCAGTTGATGCACATAGTTTTGTATTTCCAGTTGCGTACGGTGTGCTGGAGACAGAGTCTGAGGAGAGCTGGACTTGGTTTTTGCATAATCTGCGCCGGGCTATTGCACATCCCAATGGGTTGGTCATTATAGATGCCTGCAAAGGTTTAGAAGTGGCCGTGGACAATGTGTTCCCTGGAGTAGAGCATAGGGAATGCATGCGTTACCTTGCTGCAAATTTCATGAAGAAATTCAAAGGAAAGGTGTATACCGACAATTTATGGCCAACATCTTTGACTTGCAGTATGAAGAAGCAGAACTACCACTTGAGGCAGTTATACATGAATCCCAAAGTGAAAGAATACTTGAAAACACACCACTCCAAGTTATGGGCCAGAAGCCAATTCAGTGAACCGAGCAAAGTTGACTATGTGCACAATATTCTAGCAGAGTCTTTCAACTCAATGATCCGGAAACTAAAGGGTCATTATGTGGTGGATTTGCTTGACAGGATAAGGATAGAATACTTGCAGAAATTTCATTATCGTGCAGGAATAGCCGAGGAAAAATTCATGGGCCACATTATCATCCCTGCCATGATGAATGAACTGAAGCAGAAAACAACAGGCTTGGAAATGAACATGACTCTTTGCTCGGGTACCACAGCAGATATCATATTTGGATAAAGAGAAGAGGGAATGGAGATATCCAGTGGATTTAGAAGCTAGAACTTGGAGTTGTAGGCAATGGTAGATAATTGGGTTGCCATGCATTCATGCCTTGTTTTTCATCACTTCTCTCCCAGGTCCAGCAGGGAACATACAACAGTATGTGCATGATTACTACTCTGTTGCAAGGTTCAAAGCCACATATGCGTATGCCTTGCCTGCTATGGAGGGAAAACAACAATGGGACATGGGGGACCATGGATTCAAGCTTTGCGCTCCAGTTCTGAAGAGAGCAGCAGGTAGACCAAGGAAGAGTCGAATCAGACCTCAGAGCGAAGGAGCTAGACTTGGAGCGAGGAAGCGTAAGTGCACAAGGTGTGGTGGGTCTGGTCATTTCGGTAAGTATTGTGATAACATAGTAGATCCAGCGTTCGGAGAGAGTTTCGATGAAGGCTTCGATGAAAATGTTGGTCAGCAGCCGGTTGCCTCAACAGATGATGAAAATGATGGTCAACAACCGGTTGCATCAGATGAGGATTTTGACGAGGTTCCAAATGATGATGGTCAACAGCAGCATGATTTTGACGATGATCCAAAATATCCTCCAAATGATGATTCAAGTGAGGCTCCAAATGGTGATCCAAGTGAGGCTCCAAATGGTGACCAACCTTCTGTTGTTGTGAGTTCTGCTAGGTATGTAAATCTTGCAAATACTACTGTACATTTATCACTTGACATGATCTCATTACCCTTTATGTTTTGCACAGCTCTGTGGTAGGTTTGAAGAAGACGCGCAAGGTACCGACAACCAAGAGGAGAAGAGAAGAAGCAATGAGCACAAGGTGCACGAGGAGCAAAGTGATGGCAAGAAGCTCAAGGAACAGACAGAAGCCCGAACGCTATTTATGAATAATTATGAAACATTATGAATAATGTTGTATTTCTGTTGAATGATGTTGGACCTATGTTAGAACTATGTTTGAATGATGTTGGACCTATGTTAGAACTTCAAATTTGACATGCTATATGGATGTTGGAATTCTTTCGAAACTTTGGTAAACTCACATTCATGAAAAATGTGCTAAAAAAGAGCTCCAAAGGTAGGGTAAACGGCCTCATTTCTAAGCAAGATTTGTTTTGACCTTGTCTAAATGAGCCAAATAACTTTCCTACACATATATTCTATATACACAGACTATGTGCGCTGGTTTTTCCTTTTTTTGAATTTTGTTTTGCTCATTTGAATTCTGGTCAAACCTAACTTTGACCAAGATTTAAACAAGTCTAAAACATCAAAATGAAAAACTAAGCCTGGATCCTTCTTAGTCACTCCAAAATGAAGCCGTGGTGAGTTTATTGAAATTTTCATGTTCATTTCCCCAAAACACTTCTCTTCACTTCATACAAGAGAGTTTGAGATACTTGAGATATCACATAAGACACATGCACTTTTTGTTTAAATGTATGTAAACCTTGTTTATCAACTTAAATCGTTAGTATATGACATAAGAAGACTATGTGCGCAGGTTTTTCATTTTTCCGATTTTTATTTAATTTATTATGCTCATTTGAAATCTGGTCAAACCTATCTTTGACTGCTCCAAACCCCTCCCAAACCCCGCTAACCCTAGCGCTGAACAAGGACTGTCCATCTAACCCTAGTGGCGATCAAGGACCATCGATCTAACCCTTCTAGAAGGAATATATGGGGAGGAGGGGGGCGATCCGCGAGATGCAATCTGATTGGCTGGGCGATTGTTTTTTCTCAACAAGTACCGGGCACGCTGGATGGACCATTGGGCCGTCTCGCTGTTTGGGCCTGAGAGCGCAGTTAATTTCCCATCTCAGCCTTTCCAGGCCTGCATGCATGGGAAGGGGGCGACGTGGGATTGCATGCGCGGGAGGCGGACGTGCATGCATGCGAGCGAGGCGAGCTAGGCGAGCGACGTGGCCATGCACGTATTGATTCAGACTTAGGCCACTGTTTCAGATTACAGCAGTGGTTCAGATTACGGCAGCGAGTCAGATGCACGCGCCCGGTCAAAGAGCTTCCCTATGCAGTGATTCAGATGCACGCACGCGCCCCATGCGTCATTTCCGTGCAAAAATTTAAGGGTCCAAAACTTAATGGATACACAACACGCACCGTTCTCATCCCTTCTCTCTTCCTCTCCCACCCACATGCCTATAAATGGGGTGCCTCTCTTCCTCTCCCACTCACCACCCAAAAGCCAGATCCATTCTCTCCAACTTCAAACACCCAAGCGACCGATCCCTCTCCAAGCGACCAAGTGAAGATGCAGTACAACGTGCCGACCTTCCTTCGTCCGCTTGTCGTGCCGGAGCTGTGCTACCCACCAGGCGTGCTCGTGGAGAGGGAGCTCCGTGTGTGGGCAACTTCAAGGTGGAGGGGGTCCGTCGAACTCACCTGCGCCTTCCTCAGAGCCAGCTATGCCCACCTCCCACGGGGCTCGCCTAGTATGTTCACCCTCAACGAGGTTCGTGACCGTGCCGGCATCCTCCTACTACTCACGGTCACCTTCACCAACCCGTTTGACGCGCGCGAGCTCCTCAGCCAAGTCTTTTGGTGCGGCTATGAGTCCATCTTCGCGGTGTACAACATCTTCACCAACTACGAGTGCATCTTCCCCACTCCAAACCAGATGCACTCCCTTCCCTACAAGGAGGAGGAGGAGTGAAGTTGAAGACAGTGTTGAAGGGGCACGCGGCCAAGATGGAAGAAGGAGGTAAACATGCAGATGTTCAAGAAGGGGTGCGAGCCCGGAGTCAAGCTCGTCATGTTTTAGTTTTATCGTTTTTATTTTGTTGCTTTTCTATGTCATGCGTGCCGTGTCGTGCCTGTCATGTCCGTGAACTTATCTATGGGTACCCATCTATGTAAGGGTACGGTGTGTTGCATCTTATCTATCCAAGTTATTATCTGTGTTAAAAAATGTCCGTGCCCAAACATATCATTTCTTCCCTAAACCAAGTCATGAACTAACATGCAAATTTATTCCCTTTAAATCCTAAACCAAGTGCCACTCTAAACAGAATCATGTGGCAGTGCAAACATACGTTTCCAACCCTCCAAAATTTCAGTGCAAAACAAAGTAAAACCATTCTCACGCTTGTGCAAACATTCAGTACAAACATGCGTTTTTAAACCCTAAACCATGTCACGGTCTCACTATGTATAGCTTCCTTCCGTACCCATGTCAAAGTCTTTCCATATGCCCTAGCGGTTACTAACGCAGTCCTAAACGCCACAAACCCACGCGGTCCTGGGTTCGAGTCCCCAGCCGCACCAATTGTTTGTGAATTTTCCATCCTTCATTTTTTAGACAAATTATTTTTTTCTCAATAATGCCCTTAAAAAATGTTCATTAATTTTGGCACCAGGTGTAAACCTCTACCAGAGCTGAGGCACATTTTCCATGACATTTTGGTCTTTGATTTAAATCACGGTGTATGAATTGGAGTAATTAAATTGCTAAATATTTAACAGTGCCAAAAATATTTCTAAACTTAATTGTTTGGCTCTGGAATAATTCAATTAGCTTCCATAAAAAGTTTCAGCGTTAAATAAAATAATTTACTGCCTAAATTAAATTAGAACAGAAAACAGAAAAACACGCAAGAGAACCCCCGAATGGGCCTAATTGGATGCAGTTGGCCCATTAGTCTAGCCGGCACTTGGCTCTATGCTCTGAATTTGGCCCACAGAGGAACCTTTTTTTACAGAAAGGCAGAGCAGAGAGCTGCATTTCATTGATCAAAAGTTTCTGAATTCCTCATTTCTTCTCCCTTTTTTCAACATATTTAAATGTTGGTCACTTCTCCTTTTTTCAACATTTAAACAACTTTGACCAACATTTAAACAAGGTGAATTTCTCATACAATTTCAAGCTTACAAATTCCTCCATAATTCATGCCTTTCCATGCAATTTCAACATTACACCCACTGCGATTACCATACCTACAAATGCCCAAAAGTAATTGCAAATGGGTATTGGTATTTGTGCTTGATCTTCAAGCTTCCTAACCTTCTTCTTCAACATCCTAAGATCAACAGCTAGCTCTCTGTCAGTGCGTGCTTCGCCCTCCATCTCTTCTTCCGGAGCTCGTCCCGCGACCACTGCCGTTCGTGGCAGCATGCGCAACCATTCTTCATGCTCTTCTTGCAGTTCATTCATCAGAGTCTTGGCCAGAGCATCGACCCAAAGAAAGAAGCATTTCACCTACATGAACGCCAAAAAGATCAACCCATTGCTCAAAGATCCCGACCACTAAAATGGTGCAATTGCCCCGATTCTTACCCCATTCTCGCTGCACATGTAGAACGGACGATTCTGGTTCCTCGGTGTGTGAGAAACCCTGTGATCAACGCCCGCCCGGCACCGCGGACAGACAAAGATATGCATCTCCACGCGCGCCAGGCTCTGCATCCACGAGGTGGCGCGGGAGCTTGAGGAAGATATGGAGCTCGGAGCCGAAGGGGATCTCAACGCCACCGAGCCCTCCACAGCTATCTTCCCACCGCCGCTCTCTCTATCACCGTGGTCACCGCCATGCTCTCTGTCGCCCGCGCTCTCTGTCCCCGTGGTCACCGCCGCTCCCCGCTTATATAGCACACCCGCAACGGCTCTCTGCTCAACGGCTCTTTGCCGGGTCCCACAAGCCACACGTGCAATGGTCTGATCGTCTAGCGCGTCTCTGCCGCCTGGTCCCACCTGTAAGGGGCGAGTCAAAAGGTTGACCTGACGGAGACGACAATACTCACGGAACGAGTTGGTGCGCATGGACTAGGGGCAAAACTGAGCACGATTCGCATCTGAGGGCAAAACTGAGAACATGGACACCACTAAGGGAAAAAGGATAATTAACCCAAATAAAAATCTTCCTTTGGAAAATGTTCAGAATCCGTCTCCCCACATCCGATAACGTGGTTAAGAGATAAAGCCCATCAAACGGTGCCTGTGCTGTTTGTGGCGGTGCAAAAGACGTTAACCACGTGTTGGAGCACAATTCGCGAGGCCTTCGGGCAAAGCTAGAACTCTTCTCCGGGTGTTGACCTGTAATATTCTTAAGGCCCATCGTGGCCCTTTCAGCAGGGTGTTAGGAAGATGTGTTGGGGCTCTCTTGTGATCGCTTTGGTCAATTAGGAACAAAATTACAATAGAGAAGTGCTTCCCTTCTCACCTAGCTGACCGCATCTTCAAATGTCATCTTTTTTTGTACCAATGCACATCTTTGGGGAAAAAACATGACACTGATCACATGCTCGAGGAAATGGAGAATATCATAATGATCCAAGTCATTGCTCGCCATCTCTCTTCGCTCGGTTGAGGTCTTATTTTGGGATCCTTTTGAGCCAACACACTCTTGTGGGTTGGGGCTAGTTGACCGCCTGTAGTGCTGACTTGGTTTAGCCGTTGTCCGGTTTAGGTTTGTTTTTGAACGATAAGTTTGTCGCTCTACTTGTTGTGTGATTTATTAATTTAAAGACGTACTCTCCTTGAATCTTCGTTCTAAAAAATAGTAGTAAAAAAGAAAAAAATGAGAAGTAAAAAAAAGACATTGTGGGTCTTTTCCCTTGGCTGCTTGAGAAGGACAAGCTGGCAGCAAAGACCAGCAGAGAACAATATATTAGGGTAAGCTAAGCTATACTGAATCACCTTGGTGGACAAGCTTGTTGCCAAGGGTACAAAAGAAAAGTCTTTCTTTCTTCCTAGTAGTAGAAAAAGGGCCTAATGTGAAGCACATTAGTCCCGGTTTGTAACTGAACCGGCACTAATGTGACCATTAGTGCCGGTTCTAACGGCTAGGCAGGCGGCGCTCATTAGTACCAGTTCGTGGCTAACCTTTAGTACCGGTTCATGCCACGAACCAGTACTAAAGAGGTGGTGGCAGGCTGTTGTCAGGCTGGGGCCCCACCAGCACCTTTAGTACCGGTTTATGCCACGAACCGGTACTAGAGATTTTTAGTTGATTCTTTTTGCTATTGAAGAATATTATAGCTTTGTTTAAGTGGATCATAACAAAATATTTTAATTGAGCCACCAACCGGGACTAAAGGCCTTGTCCTAGCAGTGGCTAAAATTTAGTCCCACCTCGCCAAGCGAGAGGGACTCATAGCGGTTTATAAGCCCTGAGTGCAGAGACGAGGAACGATGAAGGAGAGGCGCAATTCTCACCTGCACGTTGCTTAGCTTCAGGCCTTGAGGAAATGGTGTAGACTGCATGGAGCTATGTGTAGTTTCTCAAGGCCTGAAGCTAAGCAACGTGTAGGTGAGCATTGCGCCTCTCCTTCATTTTTAATAACTTATTTTAACTTCGGACTTTTTGTGTGTTTAGTATGCACCATTCAAAGGCACATCATCAAAGTTAAACTCTTTTCTGCCTTCATTTGCTAGTTGGCATGGTATCATCATTTCACCCACATAGCATGTGCAAAAAGTAGAGAGGGTTATGGAAAAAATTGGATGCACTTCGTGTACAAACTGGACAATCTCTTTCGAAGTATCAGGGTTTCGGACGAAAACTCATCTGTTACAAAGGCAATTCATTTTTTAAAATTATTACAACTCTAGACTTTTTGTGCGTTCAGTATGCACCATTCAAAGCCACGTCATCAACTTCCAACCCTTTCTGACATCATTTGCTATTTTTCATGCATTTACTGATTATTTTGAGCTAAATGACCCAGAAATTGAAAAGCACCACAAATGAACTCTGAAATGGTTGAAAGTTGGCATGGTATCATCATTTCACCCACATAGCATGTGCAAAAAAGTAGAGAGGGTTACGGAAAAAACTGGATGCACTTCGTGTACAAACTGGACAATCTCTTTCGAAGTATCAGGATTTCGGACGAAAACTCATCTGTTACAAAGGCAATTCATTTTTTAAACTTATTACAACTGCAGACTTTTGTGCATTTAGTATGCACTATTCAAAGCCACGTCATCAACTTCCAACCCTTTCTGACATTATTTGCTATTTTTCATGCATTTATTGATTTTTTGAGCTAGATGACCCTGAAATTCAAAAGCACTACATATGAACTCTGAAAAGGTTGAAAGTTGGCATGGTATCATCGTTTCACCCACACAGCATGTGCAAAAAAGTAGAGAGGGTTACGGAAAAAACTGGATGCACTTTGTGTACAAACTGGACAATCTCTTTTGAAGTATCAGGTTTTCGGACGAAAACTCATCTGTTACAAAGGCAATTCATTTTTTTTAAACTTATTACAACTCTAGACTTTTTGTGCATTCAGTATGCACCATTCAAAGCCACGTCATCAACTGTCAACCCTTTCTGACATCATTTGCTATTTTTTCATGCATGTACTGATTTTTAAAGTAAAGTTATTCCCAAACTAGTGTTTCACACAAATTTAAAATAATTCAAATTTAAACTATTCAAATTTGAAAACTACTGGCACTAACAGAAAGTTTGTAATTTTTTGTACCTAAAGAAAAAATATTCACAAAGAAATTCTAAATATAGCAAAAAACAACTCAGAAATAAATAAAAGAAAATAAATAAAATAGACAAATTTAAACTATTCAAATTTGAAAACTACTAGCACTAATAGAAAGTTTGTAATTTTTTATACCTAAAGCAAAAATATTCACAAAGAAATTCTAAATACAGCAAAAAACAACTCAGAAATAAATAAAAGAAAATAAATAAAGCAGAAACGAAAAAAAAGAAAAAAACTAAATTGAAAAAAGCCCGCCTACTCGGCCACAGTGGCCTGCATACGACTAGAAACCCAACCTGTAGTTGGGCCAGGATGCAGGCCCGCAAGCCCAACAGGGCAGCGCAGCACAGGTAGGCCCAGAAGCCTGCTTTAGAGAGGAGCTTGAAGGAGCAGCCGCGGCTGGGTTTATAAACCAGTGCGGCTGCCCTTTGCTCGGCGAGGTGGGACTAAACTTTGTGCACCGCGGGATGGCAGCGCACCCCATTTAGTACCAGTTCGTGGCTAAAACCGGTACTAAAGGGCATGTCTTTACTACCGGTTGCAGCCACGACCCGGTACTAAAGGGGGTCGCTTCCCACCGTTTGGCCTGGCCAAAGTTGAGCTTTAGTACCGGTTAGTGGCACCTACCGGTACTAAAGGCCCCTCCAAAATATATAGCACTTACGAAAATTTCAGTTTCTTTTCTTCTTCCTCTGCTTCTGCCCCGTCGTCGTGCCCGTCCCCGTCGCCGCCTCCGTCGCGCGCGCCTGTCCCCGTCCCCGTCGGCGTCCCCATCACCGCGCCCGTCCCCGTCGCCGCCCCGTCGTCGCGTGCGCCCGTCCCCGTCGCCGCCCCAGCCCGTCGCCGACCCCGTCGCCACGCATCACCGGCTGTCGCCCCACTATAAGACCTCTCCCTGCCGCGCCATGGCGGCCCTCACACACACAATACACACACACACACACAGACGGATTTTTCTTAATTATTTTCTGTTTTCTGTTTTTAGTTTTTTATACTTTTAGTTTATATAAATGTTAGATTAATGTCAAATTGTTAGATGAATTATATATATAGAAATATTTGATATTAATGTCAAATGTTAGATGAATTAGATAGAAATGTTAGATATTAATGTCAAATGTTAGATGAATTAGATAGAAATGTGAGATATTAATGTCAAATGTTAGATGAATTAGATATTAATGTCAAATGTTAGATAGAAATGTTAGATGAATTAATAGAACTAGTTTATTTTTAGTAAGAAAATTTAGGTATATGAGATTTGATGATCTAATTAAAATTTTACTATAGAACTAGTTTATTTTTAGTAAGAAAATTAATAGAACTAGTTTATTTTTAGTAAGTGCTTAGTTGAATTAGTTGGTGAGCTAAAAGTCCACCTCCTTCTCCACCCCTCGGTGTTGAATAGAGTAGAACTAGGGTATTTAGCTATGCTTCTTAACCAAATGAAATGTTCGGATTATAAGATTTTCAATTAATGTTTCAACTATGAACATAGGAAATGTCTGACGATGAAAAGGATTTCGGTTTGTGCGAATACTGCGAAGACGAGTGCGACATGTGCAACAGAAATTTCCTAGTTGATGGTAGGTGCTTCAGCATCAAGCTGGATGAGACCTTCGAAGTGGATACAGTAAGTCACAACAACAAGACTTTTTTCGTAATTAAGCATGACTTCTGCTTCATTTGCTTCAACTTATAATTTTAATTTTTTTACTATTCTACTAGCGTATCCCCTGCCATGCAAGAATTTTTGTCTTGGATAAGATTGGTTCCAATCCTATGAAAACTATGAAGGTAAAGAGAGTTCACTTGAGGACCGAGCATGGTAATACTTTCGACGCAAAATTATACAATGCAGACACCTACACCTATTTTGAATGCAAAAATTGGAGAGCACTATGCAAGGCTTATGCATTTGAGCCCGATATGCTTATCACCTTTGATATTCGTCCGGAAGATGATATTGAAGGTAATATCGACATCTGGGTCGATGTGCATACGCCTCCAGTTCTACCATTATGTGAGTTTCTCAACCATATTTATGTCTTCGATATTGTTTATTCAAAAATAGTTGACAACTAATTTCTATTGACAGCTTATTTCCATTCAAGCAAACATGTCCGGTGCTTGGTAGACATGACCTACCATTGTCCCGAGGCCGAACTAAACTGTGAGGAGATAAGTCATTATGTTTCATGGCTTGAGGATCTTGATGCTGTCAAGAGAAATTATTTTCCTGGACTTGAAAATCTCAGTACTCAAAACGTGCGACCAAAAGTGTTTGTATTGAACTACGGTCACATCTATTTAGGAAAGATGGTAAGAATTTTACTATTTGTCCTCAGTGCATCTTTTACATACATTATTTTTTAAGCTAAACTTCATTGCTAAGTATGTTACTACGATGTTCTTCAACAGGGACTCCCGATGATAGTTGTGCCTCATTGGATCGAGTCTAAAGGTCGCATGGCAATGGTTAGCTTACGGCCAAGACATCCTACATTGCACATGAGTGCATTCAGGATTTCTAAAACCGAGCAAGTCTTAATAGTGAAAGACTGGAGCAGAATTGTGAAGGATCGCAGAGAAGTACTAGGGGGCAGCAATCAGAAGCGTAGCCCACAATTAGGAGACAGGTTCATCTGCATGCTCCAATATGATGAATCAGGACTGCTACACATGTTCTATGCTATTTTACGTGAGAGAGAGCAGCAGGAGTGATTAGCTAGCTACAATGTGTTTGAAGATGATGATGTGCTACACTATGACTATGATGATTATTAGCTAGTGTTGTTGGTGATGATATGATGCAAGAGTTTTTATATTAATATGATGATGATGATGACGATGAGTTATTATATCATTGGGTGAAAGAACCGCGGATTAGTTTCAAGTGGATGGTTCCTAAGTGATCAAGTATCCATGACTTGATCACTTAGGATCCATCCCCTTGAAACTAATCCGCGGTTCTTTCACCTAGTGATTTAATAACTCATAATGATGTAAAAACAATCTCTAAATTGCTACTGTACGTAAATGTACCTTGCCGGTATTTGTATATACCAAATTGTATATATACATGTGTGTATGTGTGAATGGTGGTGCGAGACATATATATATATATATATATGCATAACGTGTACAATATGTAGTATCGTAAAATACCAGCAAATGAAAAAATTAAATGGAAAACACAAAACTAAAGGAAAAATAAATAATAAAACAAAAACCCTCAAACCTTTTAGTACCGGTTGGTGTTACCAACCGGTACTAAAGGCCTCCTCGCCCCCGGCACTGGCTTGTGCCACGTGGTGGCCATTTAGTGGCGGTTCATGTTGAACCGGTACCAGGGGGAGGGGGGTGTCGGTGTCAAAACCGGCGGATCTCGGGTAGGGGCCCCCGAACTGTGCGTCTAAGGTCGATGGTAACAGGAGACGAGGGACACGATGTTTACCCAGGTTCATGCCCTCTTTATGGAGGTAATACCCTACTTCCTGCTTGATTGATCTTGATGAATATGAGTATTACAAGAGTTGATGTACCACGAGATCGTAATGGCTAAAACCCTAGAAGTCTAGCCTATATGATTGTGATTGCCTCTACGGACTAAACCCTCCGGTTTATATAGACATCGGAGGGGACTAGGGTTGTACAAAGTCGGTTCCAGAGAAAGGAATCTTCATATCCGAACGCCAGGCTTGCCATCCACGCCAAGGAGAGTCCCATCCGAACACGGGAGAGAGTCTTCTGTCTTGTATCTTCACGGCCCATCAGTCCGGCCCACGTCACATAGGCCGGACGCCCGAGGATCCCTTAATCCAGGACTCTCTCAGTAGCCCCTGAACCAGGCTTCAATGACGATGTGTCCGGCGCGCAGATTGTCTTCGGCATTGCAAGGCGGGTTCCTCCTCCGATACTCCAAAGCATCCTTCGAACACAGAAAGCGTGTCCGGATCTGCAAAATTAGTACAACACACAACCGCAGAGAGTATAATACTTCACGAGTCCAATCTGCTGACAACTTTTGAAGCGTGACATCACGTTGCCGCCCGGTCATTATTTCGAACCTTTTTTAGCCTCCCGCTCCATGTTTCAAGATGCGGTTTTATTGGCACGTCTTGTCGAAGCAGAGCTCATGTCCCCTTATTACGGGATTCTCATCAATACGGGCGTGGGTAACCTGATACGTCTCCAACGTATCTATAATTTATGAAGTATTAATGTTATTATATTATCCTTCTAGGATGTTTTATATGCATTTATATGCTATTTTATATGATTTTTGGGACTAACCTATTAACCTAGAGCCCAGTGCCAGTTTCTGCTTTTTCCTTGTTTTTGAGTTTTACAGAAAAGGAATACCAAACGGAGTCCAATTGACGTGCCAATTTTTGACAATTTTTTATGGACCAAAAGAAGACCCCGAAGTAAAAGTGTTGGGCCAGAAGAGTCCCGGGCCGTCCACGAGGGTGGGGGGCGCACCCACCCCCCGGGCGCGTGGGCCTACCTCATGGACGACTCGGGCACCTTCTTGACGTGAGACCTACGCCAAAAATTCCTATAAATACAGAAACCTCCAGAAAATAACCTAGATCGAGAGTTCCGCCGCCGCAAGCCTCTGTAGCCACCAAAAACCAATTGGGACCCTGTTCCGGCACCCTGCCGGAGGGGGGATCCCTCACCGGTGGCCATCTTCATCATCCCGGCGCTCTCCATGACGAGGAGGGAGTAGTTCACCCTCGTGGCTGAGGGTATGTACCAGTAGCTATGTGTTTGATCTCTCTCTCTCGTGTTCTTGATTCGACACGATCTTGATGTATCGCGAGCTTTGCTATTATAGTTGGATCTTATGATGTTTCTCCCCCTCTACTCTCTTGTAATGGATTGAGTTTTCCCTTTGAAGTTATCTTATCGGATTGAGTCTTTAAGGATTTGAGAACACTTGATGTATGTCTTGCGTGGGATACCCGTGGTGACAATGGGGTATTCTATTGATTCACTTGATGTATGTTTTGGTGATCAACTTGCGGGTTCCGTGACCTTGGGAATCTATGCATAGGGGTTGGCACACGTTTTCGTCTTGACTCTCCGGTAGAAACTTTGGGGCACTCTTTGAAGTTCTTTGTGTTGGTTGAATAGATGAATCTGAGATTGTGTGATGCATATCGTATAATCATACCCATGGATACTTGAGGTGACATTGGAGTATCTAGGTGACATTAGGGTTTTGGTTGATTTGTGTCTTAAGGTGTTATTCTAGTACGAACTCTATGATAGATCGAACGGAAAGAATAGCTTTGTGTTATTTTACTACGGACTCTTGAATAGATTGATCAGAAAGGATAACTTTGAGGTGGTTTCGTACCCTACAATAATCTCTTCGTTTGTTCTCCGCTATTAGTGACTTTGGAGTGACTCTTTGTTGCATGTTGAGGGATAGTTATATGATCCAGTTATGTTATTATTGTTGAGAGAACTTGCACTAGTGAAAGTATGAACCTTAGGCCTTGTTTCCTAGCATTGCAATACCGTTTACGCTCACTTTTACCACTTGTTACCTTGCTGTATTTATATTTTCAGATTACAAATACTCATATCTATCATCCATATTGCACTTGTATCACCATCTCTTCGCCGAACTAGTGCACCTATACAATTTACCATTGTATTGGGTGTGTTGGGGGCACAAGAGACTCTTTGTTATTTGGTTGCAGGGTTGCTTGAGAGAGACCATCTTCATCCTACGCCTCCCACAGATTGATAAACCTTAGGTCATCCACTTGAGGGAAATTTGCTACTGTCCTACAAACCTCTGCACTTGGAGGCCCAACAACGTCTACAAGAAGAAGGTTGTGTAGTAGACATCATAACCCAACCGCGCCGTCTGCACGACCCTTGGGGAATAGGCGAGTTTTAAGGCGAGCGGGGAGGCTCTTGATATTCGCTGCCTTTATAAGGGGATAAGGATTCTCACCCTTTTCACCCACGCCTTCTCTCTCCACCCATTATCGAGCTCCAGCGCCCAAGTCCTCATCCTCTCCGCCTCAAAAAAGCACTCCAGCCATGTCCGGATCTGGAGCGCAGGGCAAGTGGATGGTTTCCTCGTCAAGGAGAAGGACATCACCAAGCTCCGGGAGGCCGGGTATCTAGCCAAGGAAATCGCCCACCGGCTTTCGGCCAAGGGACAGATCATCCCCACCCCGTTGCCCCATGAGAGGGTTGTGTTCATCCCCCACTTCGTCCGCGGGTTGGGATTTCCTCTCCACCCATTCGTCCGCGGACTCATGTTCTACTACGGGCTGGATTTCCACGATCTGGCCCCCAACTCCTTCCTCAACATCTCGGCATTTATTGTCGTGTGCGAGGCCTTCCTCCACATCCCACCCCACTTTGGATTGTGGCTAAAGATCTTCAATGTGAAGCCGAAGGTGGTGGGTGGCGAACATGCAGAGTGCGGAGGCGCCATGGTGAGCAAGATGCCCAACGTCACATGGCCCGAAGGTACCTTCGTGGAGACCGTCAAATGGTGGCAAAAGCAGTGGTTCTACGTCACAGAGCCTCGCGACGCCACCTGGGCCGTGGCTCCCGTATTCCAGTCCGGAGCCCCAATGCGGCTCACCTCCTGGCTAGAGAAGGGCCTGGACTTGTTTTCGTTGGATGGACTGCCAGTGCTCCAGGTGTGTATCAGGAGCATGGTAGACAAGAACATTAAGCTCGTCAATGTGATCCAGGTGATGCTAGTTCGCCGGATCCTTCCATGCCAAAGCCGGACTTGCCCTTTGTGGGAGTTCGATCCGGCCGAGCACCAGATCTTGCAATAGTTTTCGGAACTACGCACGAAGACATCTGGAAAGGTGCTCTTTAAGGCCAACGAGACGTGACCGAAGATGACCGAGGACCACGGGCATGACTCGGCCCATCCCGCCAGTCCGGTAAGTCTTTCGTATTTCAAGGTGTTCCCTTTACTTGTTTACTCAAGGAAGATGTCTAAGCCTCCCTATTTGTTTTTTCAGAGCTGGACAAATAATGTGGAGCGGATTTAGTGTCCGGCTCCACTGCCCGAAGAACTAGCAATTCCACTTCTGACGAAGATGCTGGTTCCGGCGCCCTATCAAGCATCGGAGAAGAAGGCCAAGAAGAAGACCAAGGGGGCCAGAGGTGGCCTCCGCCATAAGGGCACTTCGGACGCGATGTCCGAGGACACCGAGACCCACTCCTCCCCCACCGAGGACGACGACAAGGAGGAGGAAAGCAATTCTCCCCCTCAGGGGGAAGGAAGAAAAGGGTGGCCTCCACGCACCTAGAGGCAGAGGCGTCCAAGAAGGGGAAGGTCTCCCTCGCGGATAACTCCGTGTGGGACATCGATAGCAGCTCGGAGTGCCGCGCCCGAGATAAGCCCCTGGGCAAATCGTGAGCACTCAAAGGCACTGACGCGTTTATATACCCAGCCTCCTTACTTCATAATTTTAACATGTTAAATCATGCACTTGCAGTCCGGCTCGTTCCGACTTAGAGCGATCCTCATCTTCGGGAAATTCGCTGGATCCGAAGGTGATGGACAGCGGGTCCCTTCCGGCGGCTTCTTCTCCCAAGGCCACGGGCGACACCGAGGTGCTGTCCGGAAGGACCCTCCCGGCTCAGGGGGAGGCACAGGAGGCCGTCACGGTGACGCCAGAGGATGATACCTCGGCCACCGGACACATGGGGGAGCGAATCCCCATGGAGACTAGCGATGGGGGCCATATCCAATTCGGCCCCCAGCCGAATACGATCCCGGAGACATATATGGCTCCGGAATCCGGCAAGCAGCCTCCTTCAAAAGAAGGAGGTGTGCCAATTCCACCGGTGACCTCTGTCCATCCAGAGGCACCGGATACTCTACTGGAAGCGCTGCAAAGCGCTTCCATTGTTGAGGAACACCGTATCATTGTGGGTACGGTGATTGAGAAGGTACAGTCTGCCAAGAGCGGACTGACCGAAGCCTGCACCAGCCTTTTAACAGGCTTTGAGGTATGTGACATAATTATGCAGAAAACAATGCCATAGTATAGACAGTATCCCCTGAGACTCTGTCTGGTGTTCGAAAAGAAAAACCGGACAGAGGGTCAAATAATTTCTGCAGGAGACTAACCATACAAGTCTATATGAATAAGCGGGCATCGCTGCTAGCTGCGACCTCCCATTCTGCCGAAGTCTCCGGAATGAAGCAGAGTCTGGAGCGGGCCGAGGAAGAGCTCTGCCGAGTGAAAAAGCAACTAGAGGACAAGCAAGGTATGCAATGGCATATTCAGATCTTAGAAAGATATGAATTATTTGTGCTGATCATATTATCATGATACTTCGTAGGGGCTGCGACCGAGGTGGAGACCCTCAAGGACGCGCTGGCCGTCGCCCAGAAGAGAGTAGCAGAGGAACAAGCCGCCCGCGAGAAGCACGAGGCGAGGGTCGAGGAGGTCCAGCAGGAGGTCCAGGACGCCGTAAAGAAGTGCGAGTCCTTGGAGCGCAAGATTACGGACCAAGAGTCCGAACTTACTAAGGCCCGCCAAAGCGCACAAGATGCCCGGGTTGAAGCCCAAGGCGCCCTCCAGGAAATCCAAGAGGCCAGAAAAATCGCGGCGGGTAAGGCCTTCATTATGCAGAGCAAATATGTGAAGAAGAGATATCTCTTACTAACCCGGATTTGGAGTTCTCCAGGAGCGTTTGCGGATTTACCGCGCAGTGCTGCCGACGCTGCGGAGTTCTTCCGAGCCGAAGAGGGGAGCTCGACGGAGAAGCTGTTCTGGTCGCAATACATTGCGCCAGAGCATCCGGTGCCCTTTAGCGATCAGCTAAAACATCTGGTCGAACTTCATAGGGTGGCCGAACTAGCCATGAAGGATTTAATAGTCCGGCTATGGCCTGCCGAAGCCATATCCAACAGCTACTCCAGGCTCGTGAAGCGGCTGGTCAGTGCCTGCCCCCGGTTTGACGTCATCAAGTGGTCAGTCTGCATCGAGGGTGCGCGGATGGCCTTCGCCCGTGTCAATGTGCAGTGGGCGAAGATGAACGCCGTCAAGCTCGCGACTGAGGGACCGCCCGCTGGCAAGGAGCACCGCACGCCCGAGTGGTATTTTGATGATGTCCTGGAGGGATCCCGCATTGTAGCAGAGCAATGTGCTAAGGACATTATTTTTGAATGAATACATTCATGTTGTCCTGTATGGTGAAACAAGGCTGATATGTAATATAATGCTTGTTATTTTAAAAAATTTATCTCCTGTGCGGCCGTTTTTATTAAATCTGAGGGTTGGCCACTCGTCGGCTTCGGCTCCCACGTAGGTAGTACGGGGGTGTTCGGGATGGAATCTAAACACTCTTGATCCAAGAATTTGGTCCTTGAAGGAGGTGTTTAGCGCAACGAACCAGGCAATCGGACTATGTGGCTTTATCACCCTCACTTAGCCATAGGAGTTTGACAATAAAAATGTAGGCGCAGCCCCTAGTTAGCATTTAAGCTGGACTAGGGTGCTGTAAACACCTGATCGGATGAAGGCCGAGTCATCGCATAACACGGAAAAAATCGCAAAAGATTTTTAACCTCCGAATAGCTGACCAGCTCTTGCCGCATCATGACAGTTAGTTTTCGGCTTTCTCTGCTGAGGTGTTTGACCAGATGAACCGAAAACACAATCGCAGTAGTTCTCCCTTTACTACCCTAGCCGATAGGACAGAACATAAGGTAGCAAGCACAGGAGCCGGGCAACCCAACTATTGACCAAAGACATGATTCGGAGCCGATGCATATAATGCTAAAATTCGGGGTGCCAAACTATACTGTAAAAAGTGTTCAGACTTTGTCGCATAGTGTGGAGCATAATGAAGCCCGTGGCAAATTTAAAGCGTACCAAAGTGTACGGGTGCAATCGACAAGAATGACGAAATAAAATGAAGTAGTAAGCTAGTGCCACAAAAGTTGGGCCGCAAACTGTTTCCATTATAATTTGATTAATACGTCAAAGCGTATTTGTACAAATAGTGCGATAAGCAACCTGGCTATTTAACATGCCAAGACCAAGGGGGAGCTGCGTGCGGGTCCTGAAAACAGGTAGAATGATCGTCGAGAAGAACATCTAAAGATTCCCCCACACGTCTGTGCTACTTGCCGCCTTGGTGTATCCGTCCTTCGAAAGGACCGTTGAGCAGGCCGCCGCGAGGGGCCTGTGGAAGAGAAACCTGAAAAGGATAAAAGGGAAAAGTGAAAGTATGTGTGTCCAAGGAAGGTGGAGCCGTATTATGGACCACAATCTGGTTATGCCTCCGTCTCTACCCATGGTATTTTTAGTGCGTAATTATGTACGCGCGGTACGTATGCCGCCACTTGTTCGGGACTGAGACGGAGGTCGAATTGCTATTCTAACTCCTGACAAGCCGGATTTTCATGCTGCGGAGTAGTCCAGATTCGTTTGATAGTGTCCGGGAGCTTGGCCGCTGAATTAAAGTTCTGCCTTAGAAGGCCGCTTTGTACTTCCGCTGCCAGGGCCGCGGTGTGCTCCTCGGTACGGAGGGAGCGCTCTGTGTTTCCATTGACTGTTATGACGCCGCGTGGTCCGGGCATCTTGAGCTTGAGATAAGCATAGTGTGGCACCGCATTAAATCGAGCAAACGCGGTTCGTCCGAGCAGTGCGTGATAGCCACTGCGGAAGGGGACGATATCGAAGATCAACTCTTCGCTTTGGAAGTTGTCCGGAGATTCGAAGATGACCTCCAATGTGATTGAGACCGTGCAACGGGCCTCTACACCTGGTATAACTCTTTCAAAGGTAGTTTTAGTGGGCTTGATCCTTGATGGATCGATGCCCATCTTGCGCACTGTATCCTGATAAAGCAAGTTGAGGCTGCTGCCGCCGTCCATGAGGACTCGCGTGAGGTGGAATCCGTCAATGATTGGGTCAAGGACCAGTGCGGCTGAACTGCCATGACGGATACTTGTCGGATAGTCCCTGCGATCGAAAGTGATCGGGCAGGACGACCATGGGTCGAATTTTGGGGTGACTGGCTCTATTGCATAGACGTCCCTGAGCGCGCGCTTGCGCTCCCTCTTGGGGATATGGGTAGCGTATATCATGTTCACCGTTTTGACCTGAGGGGGAAACTTCTTCTGTCCCCCTGTGTTCCTTGGACGGGGCTCCTCGCCATCGTCCTCGCTTTGCGACCCTTTCTCCTTGTTCTCCACATTTAACTTGCCGGCCTGTTTAAAAACCCAACAACTTCTGTTGGTATGATTGGCTGGTTTATCGGGGGTGTCGTGTATCTGACACGGACGATCGAGTATGCGGTCCAAGCTGGATGAGCCCGGATTGTTCCTTTTAAATGGCTTCTTCCGTTGGCCGGACTTGGAGCCACTGAATCCGGCGTTGACCGCAGTGTCATTGATATTGTTATCGTTGCTTCGACGCTTGTGTCTATTGCGTCGGGGCTTGCCATTGCTATTTTTGGCTTCAGAAGTGCCAGGTTCGCTTGCACTGTTATTGCTACGGGCTAGCCAGCTATCTTCGCCCGCGCAAAAGCGGGTCATGAGCGCCGTGAGGGCTGCCTTGGAATTCAGCTTTTCTTGGCCGAGGTGTCGGGCGAGCCATTCGTCACGGATGCTATGTTTAAGGGCCGCTAGGGCTTTGGCGTCCGGACAGTCGACGATCTGGTTCTTTTTAGTTAAGAACCTAGTCCAGAATTTCCTGGCTGACTCTCCGGGCTGCTGGACTATGTGACTTAGGTCGTCAGCATCCGGAGGTCGGACATATGTACCTTGGAAGTTATCGCGGAAGGCGTCTTCCAGGTCCTCCCAGCTGCCAATGGAATTTTCTGGCAGGTTGTTCAACCAGTGCCGAGCTGGTCCCTTGAGTTTTAGTGGGAGGTATTTGATGGCATGAAGATCATCACCACGGGCCATATGAATATGGAGAAGAAAATCTTCAATCCATACCGCAGGGTTTGTTGTCCCATCATATGATTTGATGTTACGGGTTTAAACCCTTCTGGGAATTCGTGCTCCATTACTTCATCAGTGAATCAAAGGGGGTGTGCGGCGCCTCTATATCGGGCCACGTTGCGACGTAGCTCGGATGGAGTTCGTGTGCGGTTTTCGGCCCGGGCGTGATTATGCTTGTCACGTCCGGCTAGATAGCCGTCGTCGCGTGTCAGGGCACGCCCTCGCGATCCGTAGATCGATCTGGTCTGTCCTGCTCTATTATCCAGGTCCTGCCGCAGGTCATATGTATATCCTCGAGCTGCTTTATCTCTGCCTTTACGGCGAGGTAGTAGGGGCTGGTGTTCGGCTTGAGTTGCCGCTTTGTCCCGGCCACGTGGTGGTCGATCAACCGCATTACACGCTGGTGGTACGGGCCCAAGTGCCTCGTCGTTGAATTGAGGTAGCAATTTGCGCTTCGGGTAACTTTTGGTTGGGCTCTCGAGGCCGTATTCCTCGGCTGCCAGGACATTAGTCCATCTATCGTTGAGCAGATCTTGATCAGCTTGATGCTGCTGCTACTTCTTTTTCAGGCTCCTTGTAGTGGCTATTAGCTGGCGCTTAAAGCACTCCTGCTCGAGAGGTTCCTCAGGCACGATAAAATCCTCGTTGCCGAGGCTCACCTCATCCTCGGAGAGCGGAAGGTAGTTACTGTCCTCCGAGTCTTCGTTTATGGCCTGTTCATCAGGGCTGACCCGCCCATCTTCCCGTTTGTCCTGTTTGGAGGTTGGCTTAACGGGGTCTTCATTGTCTTCGGCATCGCCGAGAGTATTGTTTTCTCCTGTGCCGGTATTGCTGTCTTTTCCACGGCGTGGCTTAGAGCAGAGCCGCTGACGTCGGCGCTTTGGCTGTATCTCAGGAGGCTTGTCCTCGACTGGATCTTCCTTGTCATCGCCGCTATTCTCTTTGGGTGTATCCACCATGTACACGTCATACAAAGAGGTGGCCGTCCAGCGTCCGGTAAACGGCGGGTTTTGGGCCTGTTCTTCTCTGGCATCGTCGTCCATACCATCGACGTCTTCGGAGCCGTAATTGAGCATGTCGGTTAAGTCCTCGACAGTGGCTATAAAGTGGGTGGTGGGCGGGACATAAAACTCCTTGCTCTCAGCCCCTAGTCCGGGCTGGGCATAGTTCGGACGTTGCTCATTTGTAATGACAAGGGATCGCATTAAGTCCAGAGCCTCGCTTAAAGGCGAGCTTTGGCCCGAGAGAAGAGAGCCCGTGGAGTACGGCGAGAGGGAAACACCTTGGCCGAACTCACACGATGCTGGTTCCGAGGATTTGGAGCTAGTGTCCGGAGAAGGGTCCGGCTCCGTGATGGCTGCCCGCGACACTACTTCCGCCGGCTCTCCAACAATGGGCCTAATGGCCGCAGATAGTCCGGCGAGCTCAGGGAGCCCATCTTCGGACCTGGCGATACGCTCCGGATCTAAGGCCAGAGCGGAGGTTGAGGGCCTGAATCCTTGGAAGATCAAGTCTCCTCGGATATCAGCGATGTAGTCCAGATTTCCAAAACTAATCTGGTGACCTAGGGCGTAGCTGTCGATCTGCTCTAGAGGGCCAAGCGAGTTGGCCCGCAGTGAGAAGCCGTCAAACACAAAGATCTGGCCGGGGAGGAAATCCTCCCCCAAGGTAGCGTTGTTGTAGATAATTGATGGAGCCATCGAACCTTTTGGTGACGACGCAGCGGAACTCTCAATGAAAGCACCAATGTCAGTGTCAAAACCGGCGGATCTCGGGTAGGGGGTCCTGAACTGTGCGTCTAAGGTCGATGGTAATAGGAGACAGGAGACACGATGTTTACCCAGGTCCGGGCCCTCTCTATGGAGGTAATACCTTACTTCCTACTTGATTGATCTTGATGAATATGAGTATTACAAGAGTTGATCTACCACGAGATCGTAATGGGTAAAACCCTAGAAGTCTAGCCTACACTACAAAAAAATACACTTCCGTGATGATACGTGTTTGTCACAGTAGGTCACGTTTTCTGTCATGCATGTACATCCATGACAAATTTATGACAGAATCAAGATAGTCATACCTGTGCTGTCGTAGAAGTGTTCCATGACATTACCAAAATTATCATCACGGAAGTGTCCACTTCCTTGACGATAAATCGCGCGTCGCAGAAGTGCTTTCGTCAAGGGTGACCGACACGTGGCATCCACCGTAACGGAACGCCGTTAAGCTATCGGGTCCAGTTTTGGATCCGACAACCCGTTAACAGCCCCGACCAATGGGAATTTTCCACGTGTAAAATCATCATTGGCTGGAGGAAACACGTGTCGGCTCACCGTTGGGACAGATGTCATCCACTCATTGGACCAAAAGCGCCTATGATACGTCGACACGTGACACGGCCCAACAGAGGCCCATTCTCGTGAAAAGGCCGGCCCGTTTGACTTGGTCAAAAGGTGGCGGGCCGGCCCACGGAAAGCCTATTAACGGCCTGTTCGCATATAGCCCATTTACAGCTCGCTAACCCATGCCCCGTTTATGGCCTATCCGAATTAGGCCCAGTAGCGTCATCTGGGCCGTCCAATATAATTCCAGCCCGTTTTAAGTTCCGACCCATGTATGGCCCATGACGTCTTTCAGCCCATATGAGGCCCTTTGTAACTCTTGGCCCATTAACGGGCCGTGGTGAAACTGGCCCGTAATGAACAGTGTATCACTTTATACCCATTAACAGCCCATTATTCCGTTGGGCCGTTTCCAGCCCATGTTAGCTTTCGGCCTTCTCAGGGCCAATTTATTCTTGGGCTCATTTCCAGCATTCAGTTACTTACGGCCCGTTACTGCCATTTTCTGCTTGTGGGCCAAATTCAGCCCGTGGTTACAGTCGGCCCGTTTGTGGCCCGTTAATACGTTGGGCCGTTTTCATAGAGTCATCAAATATGGCCTATTAATGATGACCCGTTATGGTCGGCCCATGAACGAACAACTCCAACTCTAGCCTGTTTACGACCATAATGCGGTCTGTTTTTGGCCCATGTTTGGCCAATCGATCATACGGCCTGTCTAAGGCCCATTGATGATACGGCCCGTAGAAGGCCCATTGTTTCTATGGACCGTAGAAGGCCCATTGTTTCTACGGCCCGTAGGAAGCCTAGTGTCACTACAGTAAATATGTAGCTCATGGCCTGTTAAAGGCAGGAAACTACTATAGGTTTAGACCTGCTAATGGCCCAAGATGATTATAGGCCCACGTTTTGGCTCATATGAGTAACGGGTCGGCCTGAAGACCGACAACAGTGAGATCCACTGAACCTTCCGGCCTAAATTACAACATACCGACCAAAGAATAAACCTAGACTATACAACAAAGAAATTACGGCATATTACATCCACTGGGAATCAAAGTTCGCTACCGGTGATAATAAAGCGCAACATGACCGCGGATTACATACACTGGGCATCAAAGGTCGCCACCAGTGCATATAAACGCGCCGACAAAAGAATATACAAAACTGAGAGCACTTTAGAAGGCACTAGACATGGCAAGCTCGGGCCCCGCAAGCAGCCGAACAAGCTGATGAGACCTCAGTTGTGTCAACGATAGATGCTTCATCCCTAGCTGTATGGCACCATAGTGCGCAAGGCAGTCCCCTGACATCTTCATTACATCTTTGACTTCAATTCAGAGCTGAGCTGAAGCAAGCCTTTCCGCTTTAAGTTGAGACTGAAGAAGTCGAACTGATTGAGGCAGTGACTGCACAGAGGTTGTCTCACACCTGCTGGTGAGTAGCTTCAACTCACTGTCTTCATCAAGACAGGACATTGGGGTCATCTCGCTGTCCTCAAGATGGTTTGGCTCACTATCTTTCCTAAAGTTCTGCCTGGCATAAGAGATACGACTCTGAAAGAGAAACAAGGAGACATGTAACAGGTTTCACAATTATATAAGCAAATAAATGGATCTGTTCTGCATAAGGAACATGTTTTTACAACTACAATTTAAAACTGGTAGTTGTTGCAAACATCCAATCAGATGTAAACAGCAGTGGAGGAAATGATGCCTATCCAAATCTATACTAGAAACAAGTTTGAAGGCTTGAGAAGGATGAACTTACATTACATGTTAACACGGGCTGGACAAAGCCCTTCTCCATGTTGATGGAAAGATAATTCAATAAATTCCCCAAAGAAAATTCTTTATAAGCGTTGCCATTATTCTACATTTTGCAAAGAGTAAATATAGATAAAATAATGTTAGAAGAAATAGAGGATAATGAAGCTCAGGTGCATACTGGTGATACATAATCAAATAGCAATTAATTAATTACAGCGTTACAAGGCAAAAGGTACTGACAAGAGGAATGCAGACATCAACGTGTGCAATGGCATTGGCTTTATTCAACATTTTGGTAAGAGTAAATGTAGATATGATTATTTGGAGAAAGTGGAGGGCAGGGCAGATAAGATGCAGAGTAATGCGAGACAAACAACTATCTCGCGATGCATGTACAGTAATACCACCACCGTCCGTTATTAGTTGTCGCTCAAATGGATGTATCTAGCACTATTAAGTTCTAAATACATCCAATTGATCAACAATTAATTCGATACAGAGGGAGTACATGACAACAGGTACTTACATGAGCAATCCAAAACTTCATAACCATTGTGTTAATTCTACATTTATCTAAGAGTAAATATAGATCTTATAATTTCAAGCAAAGGGAGGATAAAGAAGCGAACAATTACAGTGATGCTACATAATCAAACAGCAATGAGTGTAAGTATGCTGACAAAGGGCAAGAGGTACTGACAAGAGCAATGCAGAGCCCAGTATTGTCGTGAGATCCTATGATCCTTTGAGCAAGGAGATTCATCTGAAATTAGTTTTCATACAAGGTAAGGTACATGCAGAAATTTAGGAGTTCAAATTTTGAATTGATATAATAGACAGTACCTAACGCTGGGCTGTCAGCAGTTCTAATAGGGGTTTGGCCACTGGAGTAGGGGTAAAGTCTGTTACAGTTGGGCCTGTGTTTTCTGTGGCTGCTGATCTATATGATTTAGCAGGCATCACTACCTTCTCCAAATACCTAGTTTGTACTCCTTGAGGATCTGCAATCACCCTCTTCCTTTTGGACATCTATTACGAAAGAACAACATTTGACTGGAAAAAATAGTATGACGACACATGGAATAGGTACAGAAAATGGATAGGTATGGCATATACTCATATATGATGCTTAAACTAAGCAGATGGTGTAACAAAGTAGAAGTAATGCAAGAGGTCAGATGCAAAATATGTGCGACCAATACAACCTTGCCAAGTTAGAGCATGCACCTTGATGGGTGAATAAGATAGACCGTCCTCCACCATGCCAAGTTTGTTAGCCAGTGGATTGTTCCGCAATATCCCTCTCGTGCGCCCATTATCATATTTATTTTGATAATGTTCAATACCTAACATGCATGAAAACATAAAAACAAGTGAGATTATCTTTGTAATGCAGAAGTAATTCTAATGCAATACTTCCTCCCTGTAAACCCCTTTGTGCTATCTCTGCAATTCTTCTAAGAGGTGTCATGCATGCTGTAATTTGGTGTGTGCATTAATATAATGTGGCCTACTACTCAAAATATGAGAGCTCCAGAAGTGATGATACTTCGCAGATGACAGCTTCAACATATAGTAAAGAAGAACAAGTCGACCTGACTTGACAGATTCAAAATATACTAAGGGAGAATAACTCGACCTGACCAGTCGACCGCAAGAGAAGAGGATCATCTTAAAGAAGAGCAAAAGAGCAAGCAGATTAAAGATATTACAAGTCTTTCTATACAATGTCGGTTGGCCACCCATGATGAACCAGAGCGCATAGAGAAATACTATTCCTTCCAGTCTCTCCATATGTGGCTCACATGCATTTCGAAACTAAAGTAGGAACATTTAGCTGACCAATTAAACATCTCTCAGTTTTACTAATATCAGCATAATATCAGATTTGAATTTGTACAACTAAGCTTGTTTAGCTCGATGGGTGGAGTAGTGCTATTACGACACGAACCACGTAGGCTGATCGTGGTCATCATAAAATGGGGAAACCGTAAGCATGATAAGTATAGTGTTGACCGTGGCAGTGGGATGGCAGATCTGAAGCTGCAAACCGCGCAAAGGGTAGTTAGCAACCAATATTTGCTTTGAAATAACAACTAAGATTTGGTATGGACAAGAAAGTACAGTCAACAACTGACAAAGAAATGCAATTCTGCTGTCTCTCTATATGTTGCGACATGCATTTGGAAACTCAAGTGGGACCTTTAGCTAACCAATTAAATGTGTCTGTTAACTAATATCAGTATCATATCACAATCATATTTGAACAACTAAGCTTTGGAATTTTGAGTGTTGTGTTGTTTAGCTTGAAGGGCAGAGTAATGCTAGTATGACAGAAAGCACCTACGCAAATCATAGTAGAGTAGATAAAAGGGGAAAACCCTAAGCATCAAGAGTAAAATCAGGAAAGTGGAACTAGCTGGACCAGTGGGTGGTGCACATGCTTTTCGAAATGAATATAGGAACATTAGGTGACCAATTAAATGTTCTCTGTTTTAGTAATATGAGCATCATATTAGATTCGTATTTCAACACGTAAGCTTTGGAATTATGAGTGGCATGTTGTTTCGCTTGATGGGTTGAGGTCTTGAGGAGCAGTGCTAGCACGACACGAAGCAGTGAAGCACCTACGATGATGGTAGTGAATATAAAGGGGGAAACCATAAGCTTTACGAGTATAGTGACCGTGACATGGCGGATCTGAAGGTGCAAACGGGACAAAGCTACTTCGCAACCAATGTTTGCACAACTAGCCACTACGATTTGGTACGGACAAGAAAAGTACAGTAAACAATTTAAGATCTATTTTCCGGGTGAGATCAATAACTTAAGCACATATGGAAGAGTACCACCTCTCTTGCGACACCGTGTAGGCCCCTGCTGATACGTTGAGGGTGCTGTGGGTGTGATGGCTGTCGGCGGCGGGGAAGAAGACTTTAGATGGAAGACGGCCGGGTTGGGGGATAAATCCTGTTGCCGTGGACGAGGCGGTCGTAGGAGCGGCAACGGCAAAGTGGACGACGGCGCCGATGAAGCGAGACGACACGATGAAAGGATCCTGGTACGACGCCGTGGATGAGCAACGTCCATCTCTTGCAGTGGACGACGGGGTAGGGGTAGCGGCTCCGGCAAGGTGGAGGATGGGGTGGCAGACGGAGGAGGCTGGCCGCAGCAGGGAGGTTTTCGTGGCGCCGATGGTGTATGAATGGGGAAATGGAGGGGGAGGGGGGATCTCAAACTTTGGGACGCGCTTGTCTGAAATGTGGGAAAGTTACGAACTTATCCCCCGTTTAAAATTTCGGACATCACGTCGGTTGGGGATAGGACGGTAATCTCGCATCTCCCAAATATTTGCCGGTAACGATTTCGGGCGAGGAGAGGGTGTTTTGCCGCCCACGGTTGGCGCCCACGGTGTATGAACGGGGCTGATAGGTAGGGCGGTTGTGTCACGTCTGAGGGAAGTTACACATCTGCCCCTATTTAAAATATTAGCCTACATTGATTTTGGACGAGGAGAGTTTGTTTTGCCGCCCACCGTGGATGAATGGGGAAATGGAGGGAGAGACACATGTCTTCCGGACGAGC